>NW_022196902.1:924704-927033 GCF_008632895.1 Mastomys coucha | reverse complement strand
TTCCTCCTTCCCTCCCTCCCTCCCTCCTCCTCTCCATTTCTCTCTCTCTTCCCTACTCATTCATACACATGGGCACATATACACCTACAAATACATATAATTATACTTTATTTTTTAGAAATTTCTTTTTATTTCTAAGAAGTAATCTCAAGATGATGCTTTGATGAACATGCATACTTTTCAAAAAACAGATGACAGGAATTTGAAAAAAAAAACCTTCCAGCATATCTTTTAAAAAGTAGTTTTCTGTCTTTCTCTATTTTGAAATGCTTAGATTGTGGCATGTGGAAAATCGTTTCTATAACTGTTATCATTTTGTTATTTTTGCAGGGGGTGAAAGCTTTTTCATAGTGATTGTCAAATGTTGCAGAGTACTTAAGGTGGAGTGAACCATTGCCATTCACTCTCTGGAATTCAGCCCTGGTGAAAAATCTTCTTTTAAGTCTATTATTTCAGCTAAATTACACATTTGTTCAACTTGGGTCTAATGGTCGATGCTCCCAATACGAAAGTCTGTATAGCTCTGGCACTTTTTGAAGAACACCACAGTTGTCCTGTTTAGAAATCAGTTCTCTTACTGTTCACAGTAGCTATGAGGAATCAGATGTACAGAAGCCTGGTAGGTACTGCAGTGCCTTAGGCATGGAGTAAATTTTTTATGTTCTTTTTCTTTAAAAATAATTATATGTAGAAAGAGCTCACAAAAAAAAAACAACAACAAAAAAAAACAAAACAAAAAAAAAAAACAAAAAACCTTCTAAAGAGCACCAAAATGTTAACGGAAAAATAAACAGAGAGGTAACCATAAAAATACCTTATTTGGAGAAAATACTTAAGTTTGATATGCCTTTTAGATGAAGATATATTTTGTTTTCTTAAGGCAAGAAGGACCATGTCCTGTTAAGAGCGTAGACTGTGGAACCAGAACGCCTGGACTGAAATTCCCATCTCTGACTCTTGTAAGGTGCCTTTGAGCAGGTTTCTTCATTCCACTTGTTTTCATTTCTGTCTTCTGTACAATGAAGGAAAGGTGAGATAATACATACAGGGTAGTTGGAGAAATTGCTGATCCACAGAGTAAACTGAGGTTTTCTGTGGGGAGTGCCATTCCAGCAGCAGCAGCCACAGCAGCTTCATCGAACTTCAAAGGAAATTGTTCATTAAGGAATCATTACTGAAGACTTACCAAGTATCAACCACGTTTCAAAATCTACCAAAACGTTAAAGGATGTTCAGGAGGCTGAAGCAGGGAGATAGTGAGTTCCAAGCCTGCCAGGGCTACATAGTGAAACTGTGTCTCATAAACAGATAAATAAACCGAGAGAATCCTATCACCTCCTTTTATTTACACAAAGAAATGTTTTCATAGAATAATAGCAGAAGAAAGAAAGACAGATGGTATGAGAAAGGAGGGTGGGGAGAGGATAGAAGGAGAGACGGAGCCAACTGCAGACTAATGAGAGTCTTTAAAATCATTGACTGTGGCCTCATGATTAGCCCATTGGCCTTTCACTCCTTGCTTGGCCCATCTGGACCAGCATCTCTGTATGCACAGTTGCACCAGCACCTGGACCCAGTAGAGTATGATTTCTTCATTTCTCAGGTGGAGGAATTCAGGTGCAAAGACCTTACAACACATGACCGGTACTGTCGATCTGTGGTTCACAAAAGTGGATTCTATCTATTATCCATGCCTATTGTAGAAAACTTTCATTCTTTACTAAGTCTCCATTGCTTCTGGTTTCAGATTGAGCTATCATTTATGGAATTCCTTCCATAAACCAGGTGCTTTGAATATCTTCTATTTTCATTTAGCAGATTGCTAGGAAAAAGGCATTGATTTACTTGCCTTACAAATAATAACTCATTATTCTCCCTCAAGCCCTAAGTGATAGGTAAAGTTATTACATACATTTTAAAAGCAAGAAAACCAAGATTCAGATGCGTCAGTGCTTTCTCAAGGTCATGAAGTGGTGCATGGTGGTCACACATTTACTGTTGACTTGTGCAGTTAAACCTCCTCTGTTTATAAGTAAGGAGTTCCGTACTTGTAAATGCATTTGATAGCCCTTTAATTAACTTTAGGCCAGACATCATAAAATGCATTTAAAAAAATCTCTCAGTTGTACCTAAGAATATTGTGAGGCACTTAGTGAAATCATCCAGAATTAGGTGCCAAAGTTGATGTGCATATTAAGTTTCTTTAGCCCTTAAAACTCTCTATCATGGGATATATTTATGGATGTAATTTTTGTGTCTAATTTAAAGTCCTTAGAGACTTCAGACAATGGAAGTTGAGAGAGAGAGAGAGAGAGAGAGAGAGAGAGAG
>NW_022196902.1:919464-924694 GCF_008632895.1 Mastomys coucha | reverse complement strand
AGAGAGAGAGAGAGAGAGAGAGAGAGAGAGAGAGAGAAATAGATTAAAATGACTCATTGGGGCTGCAGAAATGGCTCAGTGGTTAAAGGGGCCTTGTTCCAGTCTGAAGAACCTGAGTTTGTCTTCTAGATATTGGGCAGCTTCAAGCCATCACTTTAGCTCTGGGTCATCCTACCTACCTACGTTTCTTCTACCCTCTGTAGATTTTCCACACACATAGCATATACGAAATGACACATAAAGAAAAATTTTTAAATAACTATATATAGCACTCTGGGGTCTGTACTCCTCAAGTAGTTGATGTGGAGGTGGCAGAGAAGTGTATCATGACATCTGCTCTGTCTGTCCATGAGTTGGTAGAATACTTATATTGAATTAGTGGGTTTGGGAACATTATCTAAAAGAAAAGTCAAATCTTCTTAGAACTTGAAAATAAACTAGAAAATACTTGTCCTGTGACATCAGTCTTCTCAATAGAGTTCGAATAAGCAGTGGAGAAAAGTAGATGTTGATGATTAGTGTTAATGCCACCTGGAAGAAATCTAGAGTCATCTGGGAGTTGGGTGTCTGGGTGTGCTCTTGATGGGTTGTCTTCATTACATCAGTTAGGGTGGGAGGATTCACCCACTGTGGGTGGCAACATTCCCTAGACAAGGGATTCTGAATTGCATGATAACTCAAAACAAAACAAAACAAAACAAAAAAACAAAGTCAGTATGTACTGGCTGGTTTTGTGCCAACTTGACACAGGCTGGAGTTATCACAGAGAAGGGAGCTTCAGCTGGGGAAGTGCCTCCATGAGATCCAGCCGTGGAGCATTTTCTCAATTAGTGATCAAGGGGGTAGGGCCCCTTGTGGGTGGTGCCATCCCTGGGCTGAAAGTCTTGGGTTCTATAAGAGAGCAGGCTGAGCAAGCCAGGGGAAGCAAGCCAATAAGGAACATCCCTCCATGGCCTCTGCATCAGCGCCTGCTTCCTGACCTGCTTGAGTTCCAGTCCTGACTTTCTCTGGTGATCAACAGCAATGTGGAAGTAAGCCAAATAAACCCTTTCCTCCCCAACTTGCTTCTTGGTCATGATGTTAGTGCAGGAAAAGAAACCCTGACTATGACACAGTATCAGCATGCATGTGTTAATCAAGCATTCACTGCTCTTGACTATGGGTGTAATATGACTAGCTTATTTGAGTTCCTATTACCTTGGTTTCCCTGAAGTGGTGAACTATAGCCTGGAATTGTGAAACAGATAATTCCTTTCTCCCCTAGTCGCCTCTCTCAGGGTACTTTGTCTTGCAACAGGAAAAGAAACTGTGTATATGGGAATCAGATTAGTCTTATTTGCTATTAGGGAAACATTTAAATGTTCTAAAGTGTTGTATTCATTTTACTTTTTCCTTAGTTGCTACTTGAAACTGAGTGGGTTGATATTATGCTTCTACCTTTCCCGGGACATCCCAGTGGAACAAGAGAAAGGCTAGAGGGAGCTTTCCTCTTGTGTTCAGGAGTGTGTGTACCTCAGAGCCCCGGGCTTGACCAAGTACTCTCCTTAGAAGCAGTTCTGGGTCATTGGTGGCCTTCTTGTCTCTACTGTATTCAAGAGTGAGATGGAACCACAGACGGTAACAGTAGTGTTTGCAGTGGTTGCAAAACATTGGGAACATTTTTTAAAGAATTGTAGAACCTATACAATAAATAAATAAAGAAAGAAAGAAAGAAAGAAAGAAAGATAGATAGATAGACTGATTTAACTTTGAATTTAAGTAAAAGTTAGAATATTCCAGAGAGAAAAAAATGTATATTCCAGATGAAACAGATTCCTGTTGTAAAAATAGTTTAGGTGGAGGACAATCAGGCTATAGATGTTTCAGCTTTGCTGAAAATGCTGTCACCCTTTCGGCCACGCACTTACAACGTTCACAGGTGTGTTCATAACACAGATGAGTAGCTCAGAGAAGTGCAGCAATTGAAGTTCAATAGGCATGAATCAGGGTATTATTGTAATTATTATTATTATTATTATTATTATTATTATTATTATTATTATTATTATTATTATTATAGCAGCATATGCCATTGAACAAGCCATTTCCTTGAGAAAGATAGAGGGTTTCCCTGTTCTGAAGATCCTAGTACTGTGTGCTGGGTTCACATCATCTGTCCCTGATGGATGGGAGCAAAGGGCTTTACCAAGAAGAGCGTGCTGGTTCAGGCAGTTCTGTTGACCTTTCCCGGATCTGGTTCTTTGTTCATGAATGGATGCTGTTATTGAAACAGTGTGGGTGAGAGTCTGAGATGTATCAGTTTCTCCACTTATTGTTTCCTTGCTTTTACATTGTGGACCTCAAAAGACTAGCCTTGGCATATGCTTGAGGAAAAACCCCATCACAAACAGCTAAGAGATTTATTTCATCTTAGCCATGAGCACATTTAAAGAGAAGAATCTCCTCAATATTACAATTATCTTAATTCCTTGGCCAACTAATGGCATCCCAGCTGTTACCACTTACAGGAAAACATTCATCAGGAGATAACCTTTGGGTTTCCTAGGTGAAGCTGTATTTTGGAGAAGGGATTCCTTTAGTCCCACTAATCAGTTACTGAAAGGATATTTTGAGCTAGGCATACTGCCATGGCAGTATGAGTAAGGCGTGGCTCCTTCAGGCATCTGGCTCACTCTTCTTTAAAAGGAGATAAAGTTCATACAAAGTGCTAGTAAAACCCCACCATTTAGTATGTTCCAGTCAGATGCATTACCTGAAGTATTAGGAATAAATCTTTAAGGGCACAGTATGCTCACACCAACTCCAAATTCCATCCTGGGAAAAGCCTAAAGACATTTTATTGAATTAAGGAGGAATAAAAAGTTTTATGATGCCCTATGAAATACATAGAAGGTGGTCTGTTTGAGAGGCAGGCATAGCGCACTGGCACGCAGACAGTATTGCTAGCCTGTGAACTATGTTGGGGAGCTTTAGTGTTTTCCGAGGTGACATGTGCTTGTGTTGATACATCTCTTGAGGCTTAAACTCTGATATTTGTGTGGAAAAAAAAAGGGGGGGGGGAGAGGTCTTTGAGGTAGGAAGTTCAGAACAACCAGCTGTTCTTGGAAAATATTTTTCTTTTTCTGTGTGTGTGTGTGTGCTTTCAAGGGATGTTAGGAGCTGTGGTCAGTTAATATTTTTAGAGGGAGGGATGGTTTGAGACAGGGTTTCTCTATAGTCCGGCTGTCCTGGAACCCACTCTGTAGACCAGGTTGGCCTCGAACTTAGAAATCCACCTGCCTCTGCCTCCCAAGTGCTGGGATTAAAGGAGTGTGCCACCACCGCCCAGCTGCAGTCGGTTATAAGATAGGTCTGTCATTCCATTCATGATGTGTGCATGTTGGTGATTGACAGAAGCTACCTTTTGGGTTGTTTGGTGCTAAAAAGAGAAGTGTTGACCAAGGGGTCTCTGGCTTGCACTGACTCAAAGCAGAATTCAAGAGAGTTGAGTCCATGATGTCGGCTGGCAAGTGAGAAGACTTCCCACAGGCGCACGAGGAGACTCTCTCCATCCCTGCGGCTATGGTGTTCCAAGCTCATGCCAGAAGTCCATGCCAATGGACTGTGCATGGAAATGACTTATTCTGAGTCATGAGTTACTTTTAGCTTTCATTGTTATTAGTAATGAGTTGGCATCGAGTCTTCATTTTTCTCACAGCTGGCTCATGTCAGCCTGTGTTAACTTCATGCTCACAAAACCCCAACAAATAGCATTTTCTTAGGAACCAGTTGGCACCTGGCCATAGGTCATAACTGTGCATGTTCTTGAGGTAACTACTCAATTTCTTTGAAATGGTCAATGAAGATGATCTATTTTAAACTATTACTGATGCGTAGGTAATCCCACAGCCCAGCAGATATGTATAATCTTGGGCATGCACCCCAGAAAAACTAAACTATGGCTCAACACAAAATCTTTAACTTATTTACAGTGTTACAAGTTTTCTAAATGTTTTTTTGGGGTAGATAACTTGATTGCACAGATCTTGAGCATGAACTTTGTAGATAACAATGTCTTATTGTGGTGTCAAACACGTGGACACCTGCAGAAGCCACCTCCAGCTTTTCCTTTGGAGGAATCACCTATCATTCTTGTAAAACATAAATTCCATGTGGAAGCACATTTAGGGGAAGTTATATGCAGGTGGGAGAGCACACACTTAGCATTTGTGATGCCCTGAGCTCAGTCTCTAGAACCAAGACCGACCAACCAACCAACCAACTGACCCACTGATTGATCAACCAACCAACTAACCAACCAACCAACCAACTGACCCACTGATTGATCAACCAACCAACCAACAAACCAACTGACCCACTGATTGGTCAACCAACCAACTAACCAACCAACCAACCAGCCAGCCAACCAAGACTAACCAACCAACCAACAAACAAACCAACTGACCCACTGATTGATCAACCAACCAACTAACCAACCAACCAACCAACCAACCAACCAACCAACCAACCAAGACCAACCAACCAACCAACCAACCAACAAACCAACCAAAAAACAGCAAAGAAGGAGATGGGAGGGAGATAAAAGAAAGACTGTCTTGACATGGTTTCACTTTAATCCCAGCACAGGTGAATCTCCATGAGTTGGAGGCCAGCCTGTTCTACATAGCAAGTTCACTGACCAGCCAGGGCTACATAGTGAGATCCTATTTTTAAAATATTAATTAAAAAAGGAAAAGAAGAGAAAAGGAAAAGGAAGGAGATACGGCTTTTAGGGATTGTGTGTGTGATGCTCCTGCACTGGGGTGTCCTGGAGCTCGGCTGGTTCCTGAGGTGTCTCATCCTCTGAAAGCCAGCTCTCCAGCCTGCACCCTGCCTGGTCCTCTTCCTGCTCATGTCTCCAGCTCAGCATGTGTCCTTCCCTCACAGTGGCCAGCCATGTTTACTAATGAAAGCTTGCTTTTGTGCCTGACTACCCCCTGCCTTATGAGACATTTCTATTTCTTCAGCAACTTAGAATAGTTTTATGTAAAAACAACTCTGAAATTGTAATAGCTCTTCTTGATATTTTTGTGGTAGTCGGTTTTATTTACTGATTTATTTTGTTAAATAAAGACTGTAAAAAGCAGAATGAAATGCACGTCTCATAACTCATGCAGAAAATGTTTTCTTTTTTTTAAACTTTTATTGCATTATGATGAGAAAAGTTACATGATTTCAATTTATCTGAATT
>NW_022196902.1:917502-918092 GCF_008632895.1 Mastomys coucha | reverse complement strand
AAGTTTTCTTCTATAATTTTGTTGAAGATATTTACTGGCCCATTACATTGGGAGTCATCACTCTCTTCCATATCTATATCTCTTCTATTATCCTTAGGTTTGGTCTTCTCATTGCGTCCTGGATTTCCTGGATGTTTTGGGTTAGGAGCTTTTTGCTTTTTGCATTTTCTTTGACTGTTGTATCAATGTTTTCTAAGGTGTCTTCTGCCGCTGAGATTCTCTCTTCTATCTTGTACTGGCTGGTTTTGTGTGTCAACTTGACACAGGCTGGAGTTATCACAGAAGGCAGTTTCTGTGGGAAGTACCTCCATGAGATCCAGCTGTGGGGCATTTTCTCAATTGCCCTTTGTGGGTGGTGCCATCCCTGGGCTGGAAGTCTTGAGTTCTATAAGAGAGCAGGCTGAGCAAGCCAGGAGAAGCAGGCCAGTAAGAAACATCCCTCCATGGCCTCTGCATCAGCTCCTGCTTCCTGACCTGCTTGAGTTCTAGTCCTGACTTCCCTTGTGATCAACAGCTATGGAAGTAAGCTGAATAAACCCTTTTTTCCCCAACTTGCTTCTTGGTCATGATGTTTGTGCAGGAATAGAAAC
>NW_022196902.1:874132-916783 GCF_008632895.1 Mastomys coucha | reverse complement strand
TGTTGTGGGACTGGCTGCAGAGCTTGTGCCCAAGGTTTGCTCAGAACACTAACCCAGACAGACTGGAAAGAACCGGAGTCACTGGGCTGGCAGAGTTCCTGTGTGCCTGGTCCCGATGGTCCCAGTTACTCCCAGTGTTGGGACAGATGTTGGTTCCTGCTCGGCTCTGATCCTGGGTGTGTCAGAGCGCCTGGGAGTGGAGCTTCCTCTGGGTGTTGTGGGACTGGCTGAGGAGCTTTTGCCCAAGGTCTGCTCTGGGCAGAAAATGTTTTCTAAACATAAAGACTGTCATATAGTATAAGTACATTAAAAATAAAGTCAAATGATTTCTCACGTCCACAGCAATTCAGACCATCAGACAGAACCCCACACCTGCATTTGCTTACGTAAGATCCCATTCGTAGGCTCCAGTTAATATTTGTGGAGGGAAGTAATTATTGAAATGATCCTGCCCTCCCTGTCCTAGTTCCCACCTCTGGGAAGTTCCATGCCTTGAAATTGGGGTGAGTGGGGTAGGGTGGGGGGAGCCATGAACATGGTACATTTGTTTGCTTCCAGTCCTACTTTGGTTTAGCTGTTATTTGATGCTTGGTACATACAAGGCTTACTTGATGGTTACTGGTTTTTTCTTTTTACTGTGCTTACCAGCATGCCCCATGTCAGCTGTGTTTTGCTTTGTGTATGTTTGAATAGACACAAGGATTGTTGCTAGCACTCCCTGGGAGAACTCATATGATAAGCTCTGCCATGTTTCTGCACGATTCTGGGCAGTTTTGTGAGTTATTGATTTGGTTCATCTAAAGCAAACAATAGTCTCCAAGGTTAAGAACCTTCTACCCTTGTAACAGCTGCAAGTGAATTGCCAGCCACACTAACACCTGTGTTCCTGAGGATGGTTGGAAGCCTGTCATTAGGGTATAGAAAATGCCAGTGGAATGGTGCAGATTTGTTTAATTGTTTTTCAGGGGTGGGGTTGTTGGAGAGAAGGTAAACCTCAATTTGTTTGCTGTTTCTTTCTTGTCCATGTTTAGAGAAACGGATAGCCACACACAGGTTTCTGCTGTAATCATCTTTAGACATCCATGATTATAGCATCTAGCTGCTGAAGAGAACTTAACAAAGACTGGTCTGGATATCTTGTGCTTCAAATAAGAAGGGCTTGAAGGGGATGTGGGGCTACGGGGTACAGCATTCTGAGGGAGTAGAGGACTGGACAGGCAGAGACGGCTGGGAGCATTTTTTCCCCTGACTGGTTATCATTTCACCTGTGGAGATTATGTAAGGCATTTTAAACCAGTTGCTACTTTTTGTTGCTGGAGTGTGGAATATGTTTAAAGTATGCCATTTCCTCAGTGTGGGTCTGTTTGCACCCAATCTAAACTCCTTGTTTTGGATACAGCAGATCCAGTGTGGCCCTCAGCTGTGTATTTTAAGAGGTTTCTTATAACAGGGCTGCTCTGTGGCGCTCCCAGGGAGTAGCACTTGGCGGGCTTACAAAACCGCTCTGTTGCAGTGATGACATATTCTGTGTGGTTCTGGAAGCTAAATAAAACACAGGAAAGAGATAGTAAATAAAACAAAGAGCGCACCTATGTAATTATTGCCAGAAGCAAAAATTTGAAACCCTAAATTTGACTGTGGTGCAGGCACCTGGAGATTTATGAGAATAGACATTGTTTCCCAGATTAAATTCGCAGGAAAGCAGCATCTACCAAATGTCTTATTTAGATAAAATACTTTTTTAAATGTTCTGACTGCTCACTGGGAAAGCAGAGAGCAGATGGCCACTGAGCTGACCCCACCAGCCTTCATATGTCACTTTGTGGAGGAGGCTGAGCTATTCAGTGTTGCTTATTTTCTGCTAGGAGACTGGTTCTCTCTGTCTCTATCTCTCAGTCTTAGTCTCTGTCTCTCTTTGTCTCTCTGTCTCTATGTGTGTCTGTATATGCAAGAGTACACAGCCATGTGCGGCCATGCTTATGCATGTGTGCATGTTTGTTCCTGCATACTTGTTCATGCCCATGGAGGTCAGGGGTCAACATTGTCTTTCTCTGTTATAATCTCCATGGTGTTTGTTTGTTTTTTTGTTTATTTGAGACAGTGTTTCTCACCAACCTGGAGCTTGAATTTATTTATTTATTTATTTATCCATATATTCATTCATTCATTCATTCATTCATTCATCCATCCATCCATCCATCCATCTATTTATTTGAGTGTTTCTCACCAACCTGGAGCTTGCAGTCATTCATTCGCTCATTCATTCATTCATTTATCTATTTATTTAAGACAGTGTTTCTCACCAACTTGGAGCTTGCATTTATTTATTTATTTATCCATCCATCTATTCATTCATCCATCCATCTATTTATTTGAGTGTTTCTCACCAACCTGGAGCTTGCAGTCATTCATTCACACATTCATTCACTTATCTATTTATTTAAGACAGTGTTTCTCATCAACCTAGAGCTCAGTCCCTTGGCCAGCCTGGCTGGCAAGCAGCTGCACGGATTCTCCTGTGCTTGTTTCTGTCTCCCCAGTTGTCGGTAGGTAGGTAGCATATCATGCCCTGCATTTTATATATTTTATGTGAATGCTGGCAATCTGCACTCTGCTCCTCCTGCTTTCGTGTCAGGCACTTTACCCACTGAACTGTCTCTCCTGGGGGAGTTTTGACCCCCTTGGCAGCTACTGGATTTTACTTTGTGATTGTGACTTTAAAACAATCAACTTTTTAGATGCTAACCGTGGTGTGTTCTTTGCAAAGCACTCGTTGTTTTAATGGTGCTGGTAAAAGCATCACACTTGTGGCCAGCGTGTCTATTTATCTCCTCTCGTTTCAGACTCTTACCCAAGCCTTTAGTTCAGGTCTTTCTTTGACTCTTCCCGTAGCCATTTCTGTGAGCTGAGGGTTTTTCCAATCTCCACCATTTACTTTCTGCTTTGTCTATTGGTAGCTGCGTTCACGTGGGTTTTCATGGTTAATCCTGAAGATTACTTCCTTGGGAGTTTTGCAACTAAGAAAACAGAGGCTGTAGTAAGATAATTTTCAGGAGGCCACGTGACAACCATATGTCAACTCCATCTCCATCTCTATCTACCTAAAACCATGCCACCTCATTAGTCTGTCCTACCAGCCACCATCCAGTGCCAGTGGGCCAAGCCAGTCCTGGAACTTCTGTAACTTTGGATAGCTTTTCCAGTTAGCTGAATTGAACTGTGCATCTAATATGACACATATGTTCATGGCTTCTCCCACTTAGAGAACCCAGCATGCTCTCTTCATAGTACAAATCAGTGAATCTCTGCCTCAGGTTCCTTGAGCTCCATGAAAGAATGAGAGAACTAGTTTGATTCAGTCAGGTGCAAGGGTCATCAATGGCCTCACCCTTCTCTCCACCTGGTGAAAATCCTATTCTGGAGGCTTGTTTAGACTTTCTCAAACCCATCTGGTCATCTACGTGCTTTGCCATCTGTGTGTGACTTAATGCTGTGCACACATTCATGCCTTTTTACTTTTAGTTAGAAGGACAGCCACTCATTCTGTGTGTACTGTATCAAGCACCAGGCTTAATGTCCTACAGAGCTTGTCTCTTTTCAGCTTTTTTTTTTTTTTAACAGCTTGGGATACAGTCTGAGGTAGAACACTCACCTAGGATGAGCATGGCCTTGGATTCCGTTTCCAGCACCACACATGCTTGCAAAATAGTTGTTAGCTGTTCAACTAAATAAAAATAGAATCCTTTAACTCTCACAACAGCTCAGGGAAAGGCCCCTTTGTCCTTTGTTACAAGGGAGGGGAATGAAGTTCAGCAGGAAGAATCCACTTGCTCCAGGCACAGTGGGTGGAGTTTAAAAATATACTAGGACCCTGAGTCTAATGGATTCCTGAGGCTATCAACTCTTTTTATTTGTATTGAATTTTATTTTTATTTTCTCTCCCTCTGGCCCCCATTACTCAGGATTGTACCTAGAACTTCATGCATGCTGGTCAAGTGTTCCATCATTGAGATCTATCTTCTGGAGGGTTTTTTGTTTTGTTTTGTTGTTTTGTTTTGTTTTTCTTTGCTTTGCTGTTGTTGTTGTTTTAATATTTAAGTTGAGGCAAATTTTTCATTGAGTGAAGTGTATGTACCATCTGTGTATAGTTTGATGAGATTTGATAAATTCACACATTCATGTCACTCTCGATCCAGCCATCAGCACCTATTGGCCAACAAGTTTCTTCCTATTCCTTTTCTTATTGGCCCAGCCACCCAGGATTAGGGCTAAGGGCTCCTGAACATCATAGAACTCTGGAGTATGCATGCATGCCTCTCCCTTCATTTACCCTTCATATTGTTTCTAAAGGGATGATATCTGCCTCACTTCAGGTTCATTGATTTTCATTTTTTGAGCAACATTCCCTTTCATGAACATGCTCGTTCTCCTGCTGTTAACATTTAGGTTGCTTCTCTTCAGGGTCCATTATGAACAAGACTGATGTGAATGTTTGTGTACGTGAGAGTTTTTGGTTTTGTTTTGTTTTATTTTGCTTTTGTATTTTGATTGTCTTTTTGAGAACACATGTTTTCATTTTCCTTTTGCGAATACATCCCTAATGTTCACCAATGGGATGTTGGAATAGAAGCATGTGCTACTTCCTAAGGAACTCCAGTTTTTCCAAAGTATCTGCCACTTTCCCACTCCCAATATGTGTGAGTCTTGTAATTCATAGTTCTGCCAGCATTTGGGACTGTTGCTTATTTTAATTTTCATGGTTCCTTTCCCGTGGCTTTTACCACTTGAGCCTTCTAAGATCAAGAAGTGTGTATCCATCATTGATCTACCATGATCAGCTCAATCTCTGGCATAGTCAATCTGACATTTATGAAAGTATTGTTTTGAGAATGGTTGTCAAGTTTTTAACAGCGAAACTCTAGAACAGTGGTTCTCAACCTGTTGTTGGTTGAAACCCCTTTGGGGACCGAACAACCCTTTCACAGGGGTCACCTAAGACCACTGGAAAACATAGATATTTACATTATGATTCATATCAGTAGCAGAATTACAGTTATGAGGTAGCAAGGAAAATAATTTTTTGGGGGTCACCACAACATGAGGAACTGTACTGAAGGGTCACAGTTCTTAGGAAGGCTGAGAAGAAGTGTGGTAGACCTCCGAGTCCCCTACAGTGGGCAGGGAGTTTAACATAAATGAGCACATAGGAAGAGTGAAGAGGGAGATTCAGGCACCTCTTAAGAAGGGAGCCAGGGTCCAGCCAGGTTGTGGCTCTCTTGAATGAAATGCACTAATGAGCTACTGTTTTCTGGGACACCGCCCTTTGCTCACAGACATTAGGGAATGGAAGTATCTCAGATCTTCATGACCTCCTACTTCCCACCTTTCCAGATCATCTTCTCCTTAACCTTTGCTACCTGATTTCTCTCCGCACTTCATAGCTTCAAATGGTGATAACACCTACTACCTTGCAGCCCCCGAGTCACAAGTTTGAGCCTGGCTCCCCATGGCTGCCATGAAATTCCCACCAGGTTTGGTACTGAGTTTGAGCTTTTCTGGGGAAAGGGCCACTTCCAGGTTTGGCTAGTCATTGGCAGGATTTGGGCCCAGGTGGATTGTTTCCTACTGGTTTTTGGACAGATGCTACATATGGTCCCCTGTTTGTCATGAATGTGTGCTTCCTTAGAATAGATGTGATCCATTTCTAAGTCTAATGTAAGTTGTTTGCAGCTATCCACTAACACTCTGTCACCTCATCAAGATGCCCCCTTCCCTGTGTGATTGTTTTCAGTGTAGCCTGCTTGTCCCTTATACAAAGACACACGAAGACCAGGAGTTATGGGAACTAGACATGATAGACAGATATTTTGAACACTGCCTGCCACAGATGGCTCGTGAT
The DNA here is from genome assembly GCF_008632895.1 of Mastomys coucha. Lineage (NCBI taxonomy): Eukaryota > Metazoa > Chordata > Mammalia > Rodentia > Muridae > Mastomys > Mastomys coucha. The sequence continues at coordinate 910,884 of NW_022196902.1, read as the reverse complement.
AATAATTTTTAAAAAGTAGAAAATGCACATATTTGAGGAAAGTCATCTGTGTGCTGTCATCTGCCTGTGTCCTGTCCTCACCCCCACCCCACCCCCTGCTGTTCTAATGAATGTTCTTCAGAGGTTCCAGCTTTCCTCTAACACAGGGACACTGTTCTGGGTAAATTCTCTGCAGTTAATGCCCATTGCTATAGAAGCTTGATAGGAAAGCGTGGAGCGATTTGGGGATAAACACTTCTCAGTGGATTCATTCAGAGTGGCTGAATTGAGGCTTTTCTCAAATCTGTGCCTGGACAGGTCCTTGGCTCTGAAATTTGCCATGGAGTGAAGAAATGGAGAGGTTGGCAGAGTGACCCCTAGATCCCAAGTGTGGGGAGCCAAACTTTCTGTGAATACATTGGCTTATCTGAAATGCAGTGATTGCACACACCCGACACTGCAAACCCATGGGTTGTGTGAAAACGTGTTGTCTAGGGAAGCATTCTTTATGAAACAGGTAAGGCTCACTGACTAGTACCCAAGGTGGGTGGCTGAGCCCATCCTGCCATGGGGATAATTGTTTATTCTGCCTCTCCTTGATTGTTGAGGATTTTAAAGTGCCCTAAATGTTCTTACATTTGAACCAAACACAAAGGTTCATTTTCAGTCTTGTGAAGAACATTGTTATAATCTTTTAATACTTTAGAACATTTTGAGAAAAAGACTCTAGTTGGCCTTAAAAGTAAAAAACATCTATTTGTTTAAAATATAATCTCTTGGTCCAGGGTTAGAGTTCACACTGAACATGGACTTCAGCACCAACTCAACAAGAAGAAAAAAATCCTCAGTCATCATTGTTATATAAACTACCTCCTTTTCATATAGAAAATAATTATTTCAGATAAATGAAAAACAATTCATCATTGTAAGTTTAAAGGAAATGTTAATAGACATTAATTAAGATATATTTAGAAATGTGTTTCATATTCATCTGGATCATTTACACTGAGAATATAGTGACAGTAAAACTGCCTCTTAATGGATGTAGATTGCAAGCAGCCTTATTTGACACCACAGAACAATCATTGTACCAGTGGCATAGGATTCAGATTCTGTTCATATCTATCTTGTGCATGCGTTAAGTACAAATTTAGTCTTTACCATTCTCTGTCAGAGAGAAAAAGCCCAAACTTAGAAATATAGACTCACCAGCCCGGTGCATTCTCACCTGGATCAGCTAGCTGATTCCCCTGCTAGGAAGTGGTTTGTTTCACATGCCCTTTGTATTCATACGAAAGTCATGCTTTCACCTTTGGACCATACATTATGTTTGTGATCTCGGGAGGCTGCACACCTGGCCCCCAACTTTGCAGCCCGTGTGTGTCAGGGCCAGGTTTTGGAGGCCAGTAGCCCCACTAGACGTTCTGCACTTAATCATGTTTCTGACCATGCTTGGTCTTCAGGAATTTGTGTTTATGCACATAGTTAGGCCATAGCTACCCTTTGATGCCAAAGACACCGAATCAACACAAGAATTTGAGACAAACCGGTGCATTCCAGCCAAGGGAAAAAAACAAATGAACCACAGACATAACACTCATTCTGGCTAGGCCCAAGCCTGGAGGCTAGCATTTCCCATTTACGAAAGCCAACAACTCAGTGTTTTAAAGAAAATAAACACTCGAGATGGCCTGGTTATGATTCTGCGGGGCCACCTAAGCTAGTTCCCAGTGAAGCAGAGAATGCTACCCGAAGTGGGCGCGATTGTGTGAGACATCTCGGAAGATGTCTTGAAGTGTGTCCTCCAGGTTAACAGACAGGGTTAGAGTGCGGTTAGGACAAGGAGACAAGGAGCAGTGGAAAATCCCCAAGTGTCACCATGACCTTATAAGAGATATGGTCTGTTTGCTGATACCCGCTCTCCCTGTCCCCATTGTTCCACGTGGGAGAGGCCTTCAACAGAATTGAATCAGGGTGGTGGCCTCTTCTTGCTGACTTGTGAGGCACTAGGTTTGAGTGATGCCATTTCAGAATCCTCAGCTTTCTGTTTTGAAGCTTACCATGTGAGAGTAGCCTTGAAATGACATCAGCTCTGGGAGCCAATGACTCAAGATCTGCAGCCCTGATTGAACAGCTTGATTAGGGTGACCAGGGAGGCAGAGGAAGAGATAGCTTAAGCATGTGGGCTTGATTGGCTAGCTACCCTTCCTCTCTCTCCTGGACATCTTGAGCAACCGTCACTGTTGTAAGGATTTAATCTCTGAAACATAGCCAAGCACAGTCTAGAAACTGTCTCTTTGTATTATCCTAGTTGCTTTAAAAGGTTTTATACCCCAGGTGTGAGGAGATGGCTCAGCGATTCAGGCACTTGCCTCACACATCACAGGAGTTCAGACCCCAGATACCATGTAAATGCTGGGTGAATGTGGTGGCCTGTCTGTAATTCCTCTGTTGCAAGGCATGCAATCCCCAGGGCAAGCTGGCTAGTAAAGTTAGCTATATCAGTGAGCCCTGGATTTGACTGAGAGATCTTGCCTTAGTGAATAATATAAAAGACCAATCAAGGCTGATCCCTGACATGAACCTCAAGCCTCTGTGAACTCATGCAAACGTTTACATGTCCACAAAACACACACAAATAAACATATGCATGAAAAATTAAAAAAAAAGAGAGATAAGAATGCATAGCATGTGTTTATATTCACTTATACAACTACCCATTATTAAATAGTTATTTACTGACTGAAATCAAACCGTTCCCACTATGAAAAGCAATTTACATAGCCCCCAAATTATCAAGAGGAGAGGTTTAAAAAAGTCTTCTAAAGAAGAGACATACGCCCTCATCCCTAACCCAGAAGCTCCTTCCAAATGATAGACACTTACAAAGGAAAAATCTATTTTCTCCAAGGGAGTCTCCACGGGGAAACAATACCCGTAAGGTAGGCCGCGTGCCCAAAAGTGGATGGCCAATAGAAAATGAACTCAGTGGCAGGCATTTTTGGAGGCTCTTTGTCTCATAATGTCAAATAAGGGCATTTTGTGTACGTATTATGGCTTCTCGTTTTGTGTTTTAAAGGGATTCCTGCGTAGGGAAATGCATGTATCTGTGTGACTGTGTTTCTTGTGCTTTTTCTTTGGCTCTTTTTCTTCTGTTTGCTTTGTCGTTTTGTGATTTGATTTTGATTTACTTTATCATATTTTATTTGATTTCATTATTATTCATTAGATGCCTGAGTTTCCTAATGAGAAAAGGGGTATGGATCTGGATGAGAGGGGAGCTGGGGAGGAAAACCATTATCAGAATATATTATATGAAAGAAGATCTATTACCAAGTAAAAATAAAAAGCCTTCTAAAAATTCAAAAAGCCTTCTAAAATTCAGCTATTCAAAGATTCTGCTTTACTTACTAAAATGGGAGCATCAACATTTAAATTGCCCATTCATGTAAGTCTACCTATGCATGCACACAGTACATACGCATGCATGCATAACAGTATAAGAATTGGGTCATACTCAGCGAAGGGACCCTTTCACAGTTGGCAATTTCTTATCTGTGCCATTCTTCCAACTGAAGGCACTGAGAATGTTGCGACTTGGGATTTCATGGGCTAAGGCAATAGACAACTTGGCTCACCTGGGTTTGTGCAGCGCTTCCTTGCTGCGGACCCTGGAGCTGCCCTGATAAGGTTGCTGGGAAACATTTTCATCTTTGTTCATGGCAGAAACAGAGGCTCCTGTGATGACTCTGGGTGCTGAGTTAATAAGTCAATTAATCACCAAAGGAATTGGGCAGATCAGCAACTAGATTCTTTACTTTAAAGAAAGAAAGAAAGAAAGAAAGAAAGAAAGAAAGAAAGAAAGAAAGAAAGAAAGAAAGAAAGAAAGAAAAAGAAATCTGTGGCCTTTATCTTCAGATGTTCATTTTTAAACATCAGAAACCTAGTATTCCAGTATTCCAGACTCTGCCTAAAGGATGTTCCGCAAGCATGGTTATAAACTGTGATGGGTGTCCGCGTCATTAAGGAAGATCCGAAAGGAGGCACAGGAAGGTTATGTTTAAGATGTTTAGGAACAAATGTGGACCCTGCTTGTTTTCCTTTGGGAAAAAATGATGGTCCATGTAAGCAGACAGATTACACTGAATCTATTGCAAACACATGTCCTGTTCAGTTAAATGCTAATCTCGTATTTACCCTCCCACTGCCAAGGCCTGTGGTGCATGCCTGGATTTGAATGTATGTTTAAGCTATTACAGTACAGGAAGGGAGTCTTGTTTATGTTACATAGAGGTTCCTAAGGCTCAGAATTACTGATTTTCAACCAGGGAATTTACTGAACTACATATTAGTGTGCATTGCAGTGAGAACCAAGTCCTTTTTTTTTTTCTTTATCCATTTGTATGAAGATGTATAATACCCAGGGCCTTGAAGCGTAAAATTGCTGTTGGACAGGAGCTGCCTGCCTGTCCCCTTTGCTTATAATATGAGTTTCCCTCTTAGTCTCTTAATTCTGGCTTGTTTTTCTTATTGACACACAGGTAACATCATCCCAGGAAATCTTTCTAACCCACCTCAAGCCTGAATTCATTATTCCTATGCTGGTGTTACCCCAGCCTCCTCCAACTTTTACCCCTGGTTACTGTCACCTGCTTAAACTGTCCTTAAACCTCCAAAGGCTTTGTAGTCTGTAAGGGTCAGACTTACACCCTCCTCTTCCTACTACTGTTATCCCTAGAACCAAGAACAATGTCTACCACATTTGCTCTACATATGAGCAAATGAAGACAGCTATCTTTTCAAACAGTATCTGTCTTTTTGAAAGCTATTTGTTCTTTGGTAAGGGAACCACTCCTTGCCTACCTGAAGCCATGGGGGTGGGGGGAGGTGGTATCACACTTAAGAAATTCTCCATTCCTCTAGATACCTGTGTGCCATCTGTATCATCTATCAGACTTCCATATTCTCTGGCAGGTCCACTAATGATTACGTCTAATAGCTAGTGGCATGCAATTGACTAAAAGACAAAAACCAGGGGGGAAACCAAGCCTATGGTCCTCAGGGTAAAGTCACCTTAACTGACTTAGAAAAATAGTACTTAGAAATATCATGGTGGTCATTTCAATGCATCCTACCTCCAGCCTCTGCCCAGGAGCTGGACACCTGGCTCTTGGGTCATGGAGATGGCCATTGCAAGCACTTCAAGCATGGGCACGGACAGGAAGGGCATGACTGCACTCCCCCTAAAGACCTGTCGTCTGGCAGCAATGAGAATTAAATTTATCTATATGGGCCTTTTGCGTATTAGCATGTTGTATATTCTAAAGAGGTGTGGTCCTAGTGTGTCAGGAGGGGTGACTCATTGCCTTCGTCTGTTGATGCTATTGTAATAAGAATCGTTAGGTGGGTAGTTTACAAACAGCACAGACACTGTGCACATAGTGCTGTAGGCTCAGAAGTCCCACATCAAAGAGCCATAGATCTCACTCCTTGCTTCATCTTCACATGTTAGAAGGGATGGGAAGGGAATAGGCTCCAATCTCCTACTGGACCTCTCCTTCCTTTGGAAGGACTGAGATCCCAGGGTTTTCTCACCTTCCAGGCACCTAGAACTAGGTTATTAAAGCCCATTATCACAGTGACACACCTACTCCACCAAGACTACACCTTCAAATAGTGCCGCTCTCTGGGCCAAGCATATACACACCATCACACCTTCCAAAGGCACCTCCTTTTAATTTCATCACCTTACAGGCTGGGGTTTAGAGGTAGCCTTTGGGGCGGGGGGACACACGTTCAGATCGTAGCAGTCATTTAATAATTTAGGATCAAATCTTACTTTTAAGATTACCATGTGTGGTGGTTTGTGTGAGAATGGTCCCCATGGGCTCAAATTTATGAACCTCTGAACCTGTAAGCTAGCCCCAATTAAATGCTGACCTTATAAGAGTTGCTGTGGAGTGCCACTATTTGAAAAGATTTGGGGATGTAGCTTTGTTGGAGAAAGTGTGTCACCAGAGGTGGGCTTTGAGGTTTTAGAAGCCCAAGCCAGACCCAGTGTTTCTCTCTCTTCTGCTGCTGCCACCTGTGGATCCAAATGGAGAACTCTCAGCTACTTCTCCAGCACCATCTCCGCATGTGTGTCATCACGTCTCCTGCTATGTCCCCCACCATTACAATGGACTATCCCTCTGGAAGTGTAAGCAAGCTCCAGCTAAATACTTTCTTTTATAATAGTTGCCTTCAACGTGGCATCACTTCACATCAATAGAACCTTGATTAAGACACCATGTTTGTGGAGAGGCAGTTGCTAGAAAATTCTCCACAGACATTTTGTTGTAATAGAAATGCCTTGATGTAAAAGGAGGGAGGACTGAGGGGTAGGCAGGAGTCAAGCTCCTGTTTCCAGGTTAATAGACGTTATAGATGGTGCTGGGAGTCAGAGTGTAGTAGGCACACAGCCCTACAGGCTGCTTTTTAAGGTAGAAGGATAGTTCAGAAGCCCCCACTGCTGAACTACTTTGGTCAAGATTACATTCTTCAGTGCTGGTCTCACCAGGTTTTCATGGTGCACTTGGGAGAGTCGTTCCTTTACAGGCTGCCTTCCTGATCAAGGATTTGTTTGCAATCTTCCTTCACAGAACACTAGCACTTTCCTTTTAGTCAGCGATCCTTCCCCTTTGCCCAATGGAGGAACTTGTTTCTAGAGAGCTGAGCAGGCATTCTGGGTAAAGATGGGCCCCTTTCTCATGAAGGCCAAAATAGGAACAAAAAGGAGAGAAGGAATGCCGTGTGGCCTGCTGGGGCCTCTGCTCGCCTGGAGAGAGTCTTATTTGGAGATGAACAACCAGATAACTAAGGATGTTCCATGGCAGTTTCTATTTAGTGTGGAGAGGGATGGAGACAGAAGAGCGTGAGCACCTGGTATCTGTTTTGGCAGAGGCAACTTTGTTTCTCAGTCACCGTGCGAGTAGCAGCTTGTGATTTGTGCCCGAGTTGACTTGACGGATGATTGTGACATTTCCAAGAGAAACGGGGACTCTCAGGGCTCATGAGATTGGCTAGAGTTGAGCAGCATGTGTGCATAGGATGTGACCACAAATTCTGGGCACTGCACATGTGTCAGTCATGAATGCTTGGCCTGGCGGGAGCTAGGGCAGCATTGCAACCTTACAAGTCACTGGGTGGATGAAGCAGCCCATCCTCTGCATGTAGAGAATTAATAACGTGGAAAATTTGCATATAACGTTCCAAAGTAACTTTTACTATTCTGTTCAGGTAAATATGGTAAATATTTATCTAACCAAACAGAGGAAGCGCCATACTGATGATATTCATAACATCATTCGGTGTACAGTCTTTCATGGTATGGGTAAACTGAAGCCCTATAACTGGAAAACAGCCACAGAGCATGGGCCTTTGAGGGTACTGCTCACGTAAGCTGCCTTAGCACTGGTTTCTCATTACGTATATAAAGATCAGAGGCTGTGCAGTGACTATTTTCTTAGGAAGTGGGACTAGGGTTTTGAGGCTCCTCCCATAGATGCTCTTGTGTAATCAAGTATTTATACATGAGCTACTGGAAGTGGTTGAAAGTACTGCCTTTGATCTAACCAGAATAGAAAAACTGCAAGCCTCAACTTGACCTAGGCACATTTTAGGCTGACATGTAATGTAATGAATGTGCTGAGAACTTGGATCTAAGTTTCCTCACTGGGGTCCAGACATTGACTTTCCATTTTCTCTCCTTGAAGCCTAGATATTACATTTTATAATAAATTTTTAATGATTGAATTACTAGGGTAACATAGTAATGTGTGTGTGTGTGTGTGAGTGTGTGTATGTGTGCACACATATATCCTTTTAATTTAAAAGAGAGAATGTAGGCATACTATTACATCATATTAGGCTGAGATTTTAAATAAAAGGAACTTGGTTAAAACAGTCTTGAAACTGGTGAGCCCATTCACGGAACAGAATATACAAATTCAACCACAAGTTCCATGCAAAATCATAAGGCTGTTCCACAGATAGCTGCAGAGAAGTCCCGTGCGTGTGTTCCTTTGTCATATCGCCCACTGCATTCTGTCTGTATTGTCTCTCCCAGGCTCAGGCATGCACACCAGGCTGCTTTCCCCATCACTCTGTCAGTGTGTGCCATCCCACCTGCTCCATCAACACCATTCCCTTCATCACAACTGAGCTGAGTCACACCCATGCAGTAAGACGCAGCTCTGGTGGGCTGAACATTGTAAATTCTGTCATTCTGATCTTTCGTCTTCGCCCTGGATGTAGTCAGTCAATACTGCTTGAGTGAAGCTTGCTCATACTAGGACTTGGTCTCCCTCTTATCCCCAATGAGATCCAGGGAAGGTTTGCCTCCTTGTGAATGCTAAAGACAGGACCCAGATTCCACATACTCTTAAAATGATCTCACTCCTTCCAAAATGTCCCAGATGTGTGAAGAGGAGGAAGCATCAGAATTCTTTGCCTTTGTTTATGCTCTTGGTCCAGGCCAGGCCTGGGCGACTGGTGGTTGGGAAACCACAGCATACTGCTTGCTCCTGTCAGTAGACAGGATGCTCACCAGGCTGACATGCAGAGCCTGCATGAGAATGGAAGTGTCTGGGACTGGGATGACTACAACGTGAAAGAATGAGACTATGTTCAGCAGCATTTCTTTTGGCTTCTGGACCCAGAGAATCCTCTGTGTAAATTGGTTGGGGATACAGTGGACTCACGTAATAATCAGTTGTTCTCGTTGAACATTTCTGGAAATTCTATAACCAGCTGTCACAGCCAAGGGCAGGATTATAATCTGGGAAAATAGCATTGCTTGCTCTAGTACCCTGGCTGTGAAGTGTGCCTGTGGCTCTTCCTCTGTTCTTCTTGCTTTGCCTTCACATGGTGTTCTTTCATGCTATGCAGCACCCATAAGGCAGGTGTTTATTTTATCTGTGAATTTTAAGAAGACATATTTCAGTTTTGGTTCATTTTATGGATATAGTTTTACTTTTTAAAAAAGATTTAAAGTTTATCTAAGTCGGTTAAAAAACAGCTACTTTACGTTCAGCAATGTGTAGGTCCAGAAGTGTCATTAATTGGGAATGCTACATTGGCTTCAGGCCTTTAAAGCTTCAACTGTCCATGTCATTGGGAGTCCTCATAAAGTAGTTGTGGAGCACATAATACTTCCATGATTGTTCAATGACATATGTTCAAACATGATGACTGTCACAGAAGAGTTTGGCTCACAACCCAGGCTTGGATTCTGGTATGTTCTTAATGTTCATGGCCAGAATAGATACTCAAGCTAATCCCTGAAGCAGAGACACAGAAAGACTCAGTTTTGAAGTCAACCTTCAAGTGCCCTTTGGGGTGTGTGGGGATGTGCTAGTCACTGTGTGGAAAACACTCTTCATAGAAAGGGATCTTCAGAATGAAAGAGAAAGGAAAAACAAAAACAAAAACAGCAGCGGCGTGGTGGTAGGTTCTATGGGGAACAGCCAGGTGCTTTCTAAAGTTCCTTCTTTCTTTCTTTTCTTTTCTCCCTCTCCCCCTCTCTCCTTCTCTCCTTCTCTCTCTCTCTCTCTCTCTCTCTCTCTCTCTCTCTCTCTCTCTCTCTCTCTCTCTCTCTCTCTCTCTCTCTCTCTCTCACACACACACACACACACCCTGTATATAGATGCAGGTATAATGTATATTTCAATATATTAGCATTTTGTGTGCCCACTGTCTTCCCCTGGAGTGAGAACCCAGAGAAGAGACAGATTAGTATGGCTTAGAATTCTGAAAAAAAAAATGAAAAGAAATTTAATGAAAGAAGATGCACTTAAAATTTGCATGGGGCTAAAATATATTAGGTGAGGAAACAACTTATTTGTAATTGTGCTTTAGACATTTTTGAAAATATGCATAAAACTTACACAAAAACAGACTAAGTCTTCTTTTATACAAATGTCTCTCCAATATATGCATACTCTTTACATATATTATTTGTATAACTTTAGAATGTATTATGTCCATGGATGTGTGATTATATCCACACCTAGTCACCTAAGAGGCACATAGAAAGAGGGTTTTAACACCCTCTTCCACTTTGTTCCAGGGCAATACTGATCATTTTACATGACATGATAATTAAAACAAAACAAAGCTTACTTTAAAAGAAAAATCCATTGACTGGGGAGATAGTTAAGTAGCCCTGCACTTGCCTGTCATATGTGAGCCTCTGGGTTTGAGTGCCAGCATTCAAAAGTTATTTAATACTAATTTTTAAAGATCTGTGATGGGTCCCACACTTACCTCTGCCACCTTTTTGAAAGGCCCTTTCAGAGTCCATGCTTTTACTAACCTGCTAAACCAGGGTAAAGGATGGCTGGTGTCAGGGGTGATGGATGGTGTCAGGACCTACTAAAGCCCTGTGCTAAGGGAGCCAGCCTGTTCAGTGTGCCTGGCCTCCCTGTTCCCTAGTTCTCCTCTCCTGGAAACTGGGTTTGACCTTTGACTATCTCTACAAGGGGAGACCATGAGAACCACCAAAGGCTGAGTAGAGAGCTGTGTTTAAAGAGTTGCCTGGGGTGCACCATCCATCTTGCCTCCTTTTCCCATTTCTCTCCACTTCGGGAAAGATCAAGGGCTCCTTACCTGCACACCCATTACCACTGCTCTGTGGAGCTAATATAATTTCATTTTGTACTTCTAGCTCTCATCCCTGCGGGTTTGTTAGCATATTCATTTTCTCATATTATTTATGGCCCCACATTATTATTTTTATAATCCTGACAAGTTATTTTTGCTCCAGTGCCTCTTTGCCCTGTCATGAAATACTTTTTACTCCATTGATGAGTGGTTTCTTCAATTATTCTCTATTGCTTGTGAGAGCATTTGCATGCACTCCTGTAATTTATCATTTTATGACCTTCGCAAGCATGAACTGGTTCCTCTTGCTCCCATCTTTCCTTCCTTCCCCTCCCTCCTCCCTCCTTCCCTTCCCTACGTCTCTATCCCTCTGTTCTTCTGTCCCTCTGTCCCCGTTCCTCCCTCCTTTCTTTCTTCCTCCCTCCTTTCTTTCTTCCTCCCTACCTCCTCTTCCTCCCCCAACTCCTTCTCACTGTGGCTTTCCTGACTCTGAAGTGTACAATGCTTCCAGATCATCCTGTCTTGTTTTTCTTCCTTGGTTAGTAGCTTCTGTCTTCCTTTGTTATGAAATCCTTACCAAGAATGGTTAGTTTCTCCCCTCTATGCTTAATTTTAACTAAAGTGCATGCGTGCGTGCGTGTGCGCACTCATGCATACATGCTGTGGACACCAGCTATTGGCTTCAGGCGCCTTCCTCTATTGATATCCACCTAACTTTTTGAGACAGATCTCTCACTGAAACTGCAGCTTGTCATTTTGGCTAGACTGCCTCATGGATGATTTCTTAGGATGGCTTGTCACCATTCCTGTAGCCCTGGAGTTACAAGCCCATGTTACCATACTTGGCTTTTACATGGGTCCTGGTGATCTGAACTCAGACCCTCATGCTTGCTCACCACCTCCAGACAGTCTCCCTATCACCTAACATCTGTTCTTGTGTCCTGAAATGAAATGTCCTCGTATCCATGTAGCACCAATTCCTATCATGACAGAGGGCACAGACTATGTCATACTTAATATCATTTGCTTGGCAGAAAGTTACTTTGTTTTTCCTTTAACCAGTTTTTAAATTATGCCACTACATTTCTTAAGATATTGCCAATATGTACACATATTCACATATATAAACCTATTTTGAGTCAGTCATACCCATGTTAAAATGTCGTTTGATTTTAAATCTATTTTTCGTATCATTCACTTGTGTGACTGAGATCTAGACATCAAGTAAGGCAGGTTTCTCAAAGGTGACATTGTTGCTTGTTGCTTAAAAGGCCTTTTGGATGCATATAAAAATTGGGAAGAAAGTCAGGAGGTTACCCCAACCTACTTCAGCTAGCACAGAAGTCTCATCTTTAATGTCTTTTGGGAAGCTACTTAATTCTGGCCTCTTCCAGGGAGAAGCAATGGGATGCCATGCTCAGAGGCCCATTCCCAGCCAGGTCTCTCTATTACATTAAAAGTTCTGTCCCCTGGTCATCGATAAGGAATTCTGGGAAGGACTGGAGAGATAGCTCAGCAGTTAAGAGCTCTGACTGCTCTCCCAGAGGACCCAGGTTCAATTCCCAGAACCCACATGGCAGCTGTATAACTCCACCACTCTCATACAGACATACATTCAGGCAGAACATCAGTGCAAATAAAATAAGAATAAATAATTTTTTATAAATAAGTATTTTTGGTAGGTATAGATTGGTTCAGTTGATGGGACCATTTTTTATAAAGGTGCCTTTTATAAGGTGAAATTTACTCAGCTTGAACATATTTGGGATTTACAAATGCAGTTTCTACAGCAGTACCCTGAAAACCATGAAACTGACTGGGGCCATGATGAATGGTTTCCTGCTGTGTTGTGCCTGAGGCCTGTGCCTGAAGCCCTGGATATTCTCCCACTTCAAGCTTACTGTGCCTCCAAAGTGAGGGCATCATTGTGTTTTTGAAACACACTGTTATATCTGGAGCTGTGATGAATTTCAAGGCAGGGATAGGTTTGGAAGGGCTCTACTTGCTAGGTAAGAAAGCAAGCATCTTTAACCCCTTTTATCAAAAAAAAGTATGCAGAATTAAAATTTTGCTGGAAAAAAAAAACTGGTCTAGTACATTATGAGCTGTAGCACACTTTGTCCATAATGCAAGTTCAGGAGAACACAAATTCTGCCATGGTTTTAAAAATTCTATTGCATGCATGCTCAGGTATAACCTTCAATCATAAATCCTGAGAAATATGGAGGAGGCTATGACAGGCCATTCTAAGGCATCACGAGGCGGGGGTGTTTCGGTGCCATACTGATGTTTATGCATGTGCTTACTTGGGAAGAGTTTGTTTATTGCTCCATGTTTTATAATTGGCTCCATTTTTTTAATAGAATCATGAGAACTTCACTTTATCATATGCATGCCAGGCAGTTTGTTAATGATAATGTTAATGTCCTAGGTTCTGAGAAGTAATGACCATTCTTGTGCCTATGAGAACCCGGGCTCCTAACCTTTCAAGTTTTGCTCAAGGTCACCTCTAGTCAAGTGGACTACCCCCCGTAGACTGCTCAGCTTCAAAACTTACAACCTTTAATTCATCAGTTCTCTTCTTCAGCAAGGAGTTTCTGGTTTCTAAGTACATATATGTCGTTGTGTGTGCCTTCAGTGTTGTGTATACAGAGTAACACAAAAGTAAAGGATTCTTAGTTTTCGGCCTTTCCGTGTTATAGTTCTATGAGCCACAATCTATATCTAGGTTCTATTAAAAATGATCGCCACACAGAATGAGAGATGTCTGATAAAGGTGGGCTGTGATGAATTGCTGAAACCCACTGTCTTGGACTAGAGAACTTCAGGCCCACATGTTTGATTGCTAGTTTGTTTTGGGAGGACCACTGTTCTGAACAGCTTGGGTAATTTCTGGCTCCATTAAAAGCCTTCTTTTCCATTTGAATACCTCATAAAGAAGAAACAATGATCTCGTCTTTGTGTTGCTCGAGAGTTTATATGAAAGCTGCTCCCAGATGGGCTAGCTCTGAAACACAGCGCCTGTGTTGGTCTGGCCATCAAACCCGTTTCTAAATTGACATCGGCATTCATGAGCATCTCCAAATAGCCTGGTGTAAAAACCCCCAGAAGAGTAATTCCACTCATTTCCCTAAAGCGTGAGGAGAGTTGGGAAGTAACCCAACCATTTGTCTCTCAGACTTATACTTTGATACTGTTGGGCGCAGATGCTGGTTACGGGTGGCCTCAGGCCCAAACACCCATCCAACAGGAGTCTGAGCTGGAAACATGAGCGTTTCTATTCATTTTAAAATGTGTGTGCTGTGATATCAGCCTTCAGAGAGAAGAAGCGATTCCAATGATCTTGCCATTCTTAGGAAATTACTGAGGTCCACTGACATAATTCCCTACTTTTCCCCACCTAAATTCTGGGTTCATCCTTCCTCCTATTTCATGCAGATGGTAACACATGCAGATATCCTAAGATGGTTTTCTGGTCTACTGCTGCCCTGCCTTGTACAGAGCTCTGGGTATGGGCTCCTCTCCTCTTACTATGCAAGAACCTAGGAAAGAGATGACCATAGACAAGCCAGGGCTACTTTGGCACCCCGCTCATGTATCAGCCTCCAAAGCTGTAAGAAATAAATATGTGTTGTCAGCAGCTAGTAGGTGCTAATTTGTTATGGCATCCCAAACTGGGAGCCAGAATAATGGCTGGCTCTGAGGAGACCCTGATAAAAACTTAGTAGGATATGTAGCTTCTTACTGTCTGGCCTCTGCTTCATCCCTGCTCCCACCTCACACTTTTCCAGATACTTTAACATCACACTCACATTTCTGCACAAGACCTGGTTTCCAATGTGTTTGATCATTTGCTGACATTGATAGTCATGATCGTTACTTCTTTTCAACAAACATGCTAAAACTCGAACATCCAAATTAGAGGCTGAGAACTGCCTGCAGCCATATACAAAATACTTTGTGCACCATCTTTGGAAATCTCCACCAGTGTATGTTTTGATTCTCTTGATGGTGTATTTTTACTTTTAGGGAAAGAATCTGATCATGTAAGAGCAGCTTGTCATTCCAATTCAAGTCTAGAGAGTAAGCTAGGCAATAGAGTCTGAAATTTTTGGCTGTTTAGAATTAAAAAAAAAAAAAAGGAGAGGGAAGAAGAAAAAGGAAAAAGAAAAGAAAGCCAGGTAGCATTTTGTATATGTTGTTGAATGAGTGCTTACATCTATACTTAACTTTGCTACTGAACAGATAGTTTGATAGCTAATGACTTACTCTGCGCCATTTTTTGTTGTTTGTTTTTATTTTTTCCTTTCTGTAATTGGAGAATTTGGACTGTCTGGTGTTGATGCCTCCCTGCCCTCTTCACCTGAAATGTATATGTGTGTGCTCATTCAGAGAAGGTTTTTGCTTAGAGCAATGCCATGAGACTGTCTTTCATAGACAATAATTTATGTGTCAGTAACATCCACCTTTTACCTCATGGGATACTTGGGGAAGAAAAATATTTTTGTATCTCACTGAAGTGAACTGGTAGGATAGGAATTATTCATATGGGAATTCTTTGCATTCTCCTTTTGTTATACAGTGATTAGTAATACATCATGTAAAATGTTAGGAAATAGATGGATATTGAGGCTATGGAAAACCACCATGTTTTTAAAAATCGGAGCTGGAGCTGTGGTTCAGGGCATGCAGCACAGCATGGGGTCATAAGGTTAAGGTCCCAGCACCCATGTAAAATGCCCCATGTGGTCGAACATAAACCTATACCCAGGGTTGGTTAGAAGTAGAGATAGGGTTATCATTGGGGCTTGTTCTCTGCCAGCCCACTCCAAGCTGAATGAGTGATCCTCTATCAAGGGAACACATTGGAAAGTAATTGACAGGACACTCAGTGTCTTTCTCTGTCCTCCACACAAGCACAGACTTACATATATGTACATAACACAAACACACACACAAATACACAAAATTTATAATTGAGACCAGTAACCCTTTTGCAAATTTCTAACTTCAGATCCTCAATGAGGCTCCTGATTCAGCTTCTAGATGTTCATTCCTTCAAAATCATTAGAATTGTCATTGATAAGAAATGTTTATTCAGATAAAAAGGTGCCCCTCCCCCAAAAGGGCCACACACAAACCAACATGTTGGGAATCCTCATTTTTTACTGTAACACATTAACAAAAATCCATTAGCCAAAACCACAAAAAAAAAAAAAAATCAGTGTTTTAAAGTTAAGTTTAATATGGGTTTTAATGGGTTCAAATAACTTGTAGCAGTGCTGGATCCTTCATGGAGGCTCTTAGAAATGTATCTGTTTGTGTTTTCTGGCCTTTGCAGTTGTCTAAATGCCATATCACTTGACTGGTGCTGGCTCCTTCTTCTCCAAAGCGCATCACTCATCCTTGTTCCCACTGTCACATCTGTCTGACTGTGATCCCACGGCCTGCCTCTCGCCAGGACCCTCATGATCTCAATGCATCACCTAAATCCTTAGGGATAGACTGTGCCATCACGCGTCCTGATGTGTGAAGTCATATAGTCACTAATATGCACTCGAGATTAGCACAAGGACACATTGGGAAGTCATTTTCCAGCTAACCATAACTTTTATCATCATCATCATCATCATCATCATTATTATTATTATTATTATTAAGTATTACTATTATCACTATTATTATTATTACTATTACTATTATTATTATGTTTTTAAAAGTATATCCGTTGAAGTTGCAGGTCAAGAAACAAGTAGTACTTGCTTTTCTGTTGTTGACCAATGCAATGTTGCAATGTCTTGTCATTGTTAGGATTTCTGGTTCAAGCCAACTTTTAGTATAAAGTATTCAAAGCTACACTGAAGGGCAGCCACCTCGTAGCGAACCAGGATCGCTGTTCTGGAACAGCAATCTGGGTGTTCCCACCCCACCTCTACTTTGCCAGTTCCAGGCTGTTCTCAGAGCACCTGGGATCTTCAGTTCTTGAATAGCCTTTGTCTTTGATGGGTGCCAGGTGATGACATAGATTGCCAGAGGTGGCTTTACAAGGCACAGAGAAGACTATAATGGGATCTTTTTGGACTGCAAGCTCCCTTGGATAACAACAGGGAAACATATATTTGTTAATGAATGCCTAGGCCTTACAGGTAGGCTCCTTCCCAACTAACTTATAGCTTACCCACCCATTTATTCTATTCTAAGCTCTGCCATGTGGCTGGTTACCTCTTCTCAGTTCTGGCACCTCTGGGTATGGCAAAACCCTCCCGTAGTCTATCTCTTTCCCAGAGTTCCTCTCTTTGCCTGGTAGTTTCACCTTGTACTTCCTGCATTTGCTATAGGCCCACAGCTTTTTAATTTATCAGAAGATGAGAGAGGGAGTGTTTGCAAAATATATTGTAGCCATATGAATAACAATACCAAAGTCCTGTCTGTAATCAACATTTCTATAATATAGCGACAATCTTTACACAGTGAATGAAAACATCACTCCAACAAAAGACTTCACCCTGCTTTGGCTACTCCTATCTGCAAGGGACCAATTTGTCCTAATACACTGAAGGCCCCAGACTGGGATCTTTAAATGAAGCAGAGGGTATAGGGGGTACAAAGTGGGTTAGGGTCAAGCAGTGGAGGTCAAGTCTAGGAGCACCCGCTGAGTAGCAGTTGAAGCTGTCTAATTCTCTGGCTGTTCTAAACGTACCTTCTGTATTATGAAATAATAAGGCTTCTGAGTGCTAGTGCTATCGCAAGCATTGAGGCAAGGTCTGCAGAGTGCTCTGCCTCAGGCTTAGGAGAGCACTGGGCCAGCCACTGCTGTCATCTAACAAGTGCGGTGACTTCTTCAGCCTGATCTTGTTTTCTTTCTCTCAGGGTAGATTCTGCATAGCCTTCAGGCCAAGGTTCTCTCTGTGAACTTAGGGACATGTGCAGTCTAGTTCTGCTTGATGAGGAACTTGCCTGGCTGCTAAGTAGAAGAACATGTGTTGGCCAGCATCTGCTGTAATTGCAGGTGCATTGAATCCTAGCCGTTAGATCACCTGGCCCTGGTAGCTATCTGGGAGCAAGAACCTAATGTAAGGAAACGGAAGCCTAAGGGATTGACGCTCCACGCCTACTGGTGCAGGATCCTGTGGTAAGATTGCCATGAATTTCCAAGCTAATTTGGAAATAGTATATATTTATGCATAAGTTGATATTAATAAGAATGGTACACTAACAACTTGATTGCAAAAGTAGTTTCCTTCTAAAAAACTTACCCTTAATGTTCCAAGATGCACATTCAGATTTAATGAAGACATGAGTTGCAAAGCAAGGTACTGTAATAACTGGCATGGGTAACCCCATTCTCGAAGAACCAAGAAAAGAGACCGCTGCAAAAGCATGAGGTTAATTTATTAATTGAAGCTGGCATACCAGGGTCATCTCTGTAATGGTGACCAGAGAGAGAGAACAAGAGGAAACAAGGCTCTAAGCTTTTATACCATTTCAGAACAGAGTTTTACAACTTACAAAGTTACAATTTACAACATGGGTAGTTACACTTTATCTTGTTCATTGTTCTTCAGTTTCTATTGATCTTTCCTCCCGGTTAGGATAAGATACCTGTGACTCTCAGGAGGGGTGGGGGAGATCCTCTCTCCCAGGGAATGTCTCTTGGAAACTTGAATTCCTTGAGGATGGATGTTTGCTCGGTAAACTCTTCTAAAAACTCCCTTTGTCTTAAGGATAAGTGGACTTCCTTGCTGTCTGGTATCTTTATGGGGTATCTCCGTTTGGCTCCATTTCTACAGTACTTTTGTTTGTTTGTTTGTTTAGCTAGCAATAAAAAGCAAAGGGCATTAATTGGCTTTTCAGTTTAATTAAGAATGGAAGTTGCTTTCTAAATTATCAATGGTAATAGCTTAATTTGGATATAGTTTGTGAATACTTTGAAGGCCCAACCTTCATATGTAGGATCAACAAAGTATTTTAACAGGCAGGGCTGGGGAGATGGCTTTGTAAGTAAGAACATGTGTAGTTTCTCTGAAGGACCTGAGTTTGGTTCCCAGCACCCATGGTGGGCAGCTAATGTCTTGGGCTTCTGTGAGCACTTGCACTCATAGAGACAGATACACATGCACATACACACATAATTAAAAATAATTTTTGAAATCTTTTTTTTAAAATATTTTCAGGGTGTTCTTTATTAACAGGTTGAATAAGCATGTAAGAGTGGTTTTTAAAGATATGTTTTAGTAAAAATACTTGAATAGTGGCAATTAATGGGACCCTTTGTTTTTGTTCAGTGGAAAATAGTTTTATTAGAGCTTAAATAGTGCTGAGCAAACATTTTCCCCAATCATAAGTTATGCAGTGACTGGAGACACCCAGTGCACAAACTCCTCACTGGAATGAAGGCTAGTGTGCTCACAGTGACCTCATGGAGAAGCAGAACCCATGGTTAGTGATGGAAGGTGGGGCATTAGCATATTAATTAGCATATTATTCTGGCAAGCACAAAGCTAGGGCTACAGCACTCCCTTCCACAGAGACCCCTATCTTATCCAAGGCTCAGACTTCCAGGGGAGACATAGCGCTGGGAGACTGTGTGGTTAGTAACCAGAGGCCTGTGTGAAATGCCTTGTCCTGGGGAACAGAGGACACGGTTACAGGCATTTGTGAGCATGGCTTTCAAAGGACCTGGGAAGAAAGGATTTGAGAAGACGAGCCTGTGTCTGAGCATCCACACGGCAAGGGGGCGGCTTTTTGACATCTATACTAACTTGAATCAGGGTTTCTATTCGGGGAGCGGGTAGTAAACGTTTTTTATTCTAAGGGGACCTGTTCAGGCAAAAAATAGATCTGCTAAATGCAAAATCCAGAGTCAAGAATAAATTATATCCCTTGAGGTTGTACAAGTTCATTAGCGCATTGCCGAAGGTAGCTCAAATAATTGCTCAAATAAAAGGGTGCACTTTAGAAGGCCTATCAAGATACCATTGGAAAATAATAGAACACATCAAGTGATTATATTGATGTTCATTTTTCAAATTATAAATGGCTTTGCTCACTTCAGGACCTTCTTTGTTTTTTTAAGTAATAAATGCAATTATGAAAGTAAAGGTAAACGATAAGCTCGGGTGATGTCAGAGGATTGACAATTTATTATTGCCATGATCCATTTGCATTACTTCTCAACTAACCACAACCATCCTCAAAAAAAAAAAAAAAAAAAAAAAGTATATCATCATTTCACAAGTACGATTTGGAAGTTTCCAAACTAACTTTTATAAAGTCTTTCAGAGTAGTGCTGGTGACAAATAGATACACACTGGTAGGACAGTGACCCAGTTGTTAACTGTGATCCCAGGTGACTCCTGTTTTACCATGTACCAGAAAACTCTGTGTTTTGCATACCTAAAAGATGTAATTTTAATTTTAATTTGAAATGTATGTCTACATTTAATATATTTAATTTCCCTAACTGTGGCTTAAGGTCTTTGTGTTACAAAATGGGGGCATTATTGTCTCAAACAACAATAACATCAAAGCGCTGTTTCCAGGGCACTCAACTGAAGGCCAGGGTGGGGATGGGAACCAGGGCCTTTTTAGCTCTGCTAAACCAGGGCAGCTGCTTTCTCCTGTGTTCTCCTCCGTTCTGATATGGCCATCTTATTGAAGGCTTACATCATCCTTCTCGGGCTTCCTTTCTATTCTTCCTCTAACAGAAGAGCAACTGTTACTATTTAAACTACATAGCAGTAGATGTAGCATTTGGGTATCCATCGAGTTGTCACATTTGATGTTTTGAATGTAAACCTAGCCTTTACAGGCTAAGCCATCTCTCTAGCCCACTGACAGCTTCTGTATATGGCTGTGTTGGTCTTGAGTGCAGACCTCACAGGTGTGACATGTGGCTCGTCTTTACTGTCCAAGTTCATTTACTTCATCTCCATCGGGCACAAGCAAACAGGAGTTGGCTCTTTGGGCTACCACCAGAGAGTGTCTTTGCTTTAGATTTCCCAGGGGACATTTTTTACTTTCAAGGTCTCATGGATAGATAAAATATGTGTGAAGATCCTATTTGAGAGTCTCTGGGACCATGGTTGGTTAAGTTACCCTGAGTCTAGGATACTCCAGGCAGATGATGGATTGATTTATCCACTTACCTTCTCATTGAACCTGAGCACAGAGTTTCAAAAAGCCACATGCTATTTACAGTACCTGTGTATTCTGAGGTACTCTTGAAAGGAATTTTAGGGTCTGGGAAGGGTTTAGAGTGATCTTCAAGGTGACCTTTGCTGGTATCTTTTCAGGAAGCCCGTAGCCTGCTCACCTCTTTATAGTTTCTTTCTACCCTCTGAAGCACATGTTATCTATACTTGCTTGGTCAGCATCCTACAGAATGGGTAGTCCTGATCATGCATACCCCATCAGCATCTCCCTTGGACTTGACACTTGTGCTGAAATCACTCATCACCCATGATGGAGGTGACCCCTGATGAAGATGAGCCTGGAAAGGATATCATCCTTTTTTTTTTTTTGCTTCTAGAAAATTGGATTTGGCCTGAGTTATAAAATATATTATTCGTGTTATAGCTCAGTGGTTCACAGGCCTGGCTAGACATTAGAATTACCTAAGGAACTTTTTTAAAAATACCAACGGCCTGGGACTCTTTCCAGAATAATTAAATCAGAGCTGCAATGGCTGGAGCCTGGCATCGCATTCCTTCAAGGCTCTGTGAGCAAGTGGAGTGTGCAGCAAGGGATGGCAGACCTGAGAAGAAGACGGGGAGGCACGGAGCGCCAGGGATGGCAGACCTGAGAAGAAGACGGGGAGGCATGGAGGCCGCTCCTGCCTGGCTGCTGCTATCACTAGAAACACAATTAGTACTGCTAGTGAAGACATATTAGGCGCCGACTGTATGCATTGTTCTCAGTATTTCCATAGAACAGCATTAATCTCATATTTTCCTTATAAGGCGTGAGATTCTTCTGTTTGCAGACACGCATTATGGAAACCTTTGAGGATGTAGAATATTGCAGTCTGAGTAGAATGACATTCTTTAGAGGTCATACCCTGCTACAAAAGAATGTTTAACCTGCTTGATGTGTGTCTAGCTGATCTTTCATAGTCATTGTCTTGTCATATCAAGCGTCAGTGGCCCTCATAAGATTAGCCTGTTGGCTCTGCCAATGGAGACCACCATGGCTGTCATCACCTGTGGTGATAACATTGGGATAACATAGCAAACACCCTCGAGTCCAGATCCCTGCCCTCCTGGTTCCCAGGGTCAGACCTCGTCCAAGTGTTCTAAAATAAATCATTGCTGGAAAGAGTTTATAAGCAGAGAAATGTTGTAGGAAATATTAAAAATGGCTATTTGTATCTGGTGCTATACCAGGCACCATAGGGCCATATGGCTCCAGAGTGGGGTTCTCTCAACTCAGCAGTCTCTCTTGATTCGGACCTCCTGAAGCATGAGCTCCTGAAACATCTGTACCAGACTCACTAAGTTCCCTTGGCGGGTCACTGCCACATCAGCCCTACACAACAACTGCCCACCCCACGGTCAGCCGCCACAACACCCAGCAACCTGGTAGAAACAAAACTCTAGAAGCTTATAATTAAGCAGTCAGATTTATATATCAATAAATTCTCAACTAACAGGATGCCCACACAATAAATTCAGGGCCAGTTGATAATGGTACAAGCTGCCCATCTAGGTTAGACAAGTTCCCTATATGAAATTATATCTACCTGTGGCTATTTAAAGCCATGCTGAATCTGAATTATCCTGTTCGTCAGCCTCCATTTTGCTTCCTCCTCTCTTCCAAGTCGCTCTGTGTCCCTGCAACTCTTAGCTCCACCTCCCTTTTCTCTGTCTAATCACAGGCCTCCTGCTGCATTAATATCCATATTAATTGGACAGGGGAAATCCTGCTACAGAGAAACCCTGATAACACATACAGGAGACTGGTGGTACATATGAGCTCAGCTGACCGTTTAAGCTGTAACTCCCATATACTTAGATGGAACCCATTTGCAAGCTTTCTCTTATGCTGTATGTATGGGATTTCAGAGATGACTCCTGAAGTTTGGCAAGGGTACGGTGGGATTTAGAGCGTAGAGGCCCATGAATGTGGTGTGAAGCAAGCATGTCATACTTAGCCTTCCTCTCTTCTTTAACCTGTCCAGAATGCAGCTCCAGGCCCAGAGGCCCCAAGTCTTGCTTTTACAACTCTCTGAAAATCAGGGCTGAATATAATCATCTGCAAGCCTATTCTGGGCAAAACATTTAGATAACAACCTGTCCTTTGATGTCAGTGGTGAACGAGTTAACCTGTTGCTTTTTCAAACATCCTGGCAGTTGTGTTTATCTTGTCACATGATAACTGAATATCTTAGGATTAAAGACAAATAACAACAAACTCTATGTAAGTATCAGGAAACACAGTCACACCTTAGGAGAGACCAAGCTGGCTGTGCATACCACAGAAATACCTGTCTCCCTGTAGCCACCCTTCCTCTGAGCCTGTGTTGCTGGTGTAAAGCATTTAGTGCTTCTGGCTTCTGATAAACCAAGGAAAGTGTATAATGACCTGCTAATGTAACTCTAGGATAGGACTCAGGGTCAAGCGCCAGCGGTGATAAGCCCCATTTCATTCTTGTGTGCTGAGAGAAGGGCTAACTAAAGTTGACTCATTTCTTCAGAATACTATCTGGCTTTGAAAATCTTCTGTAATGAAGTGGGGGGGGGGAGAAAAAAAGGAAGAGAAAGATAAGAAGATAATAAATGCTAAGAGATGGTGCATCCTACTGAGTGGGATGTAGCAACAGTAGTCAGACTGTGAGAGCCTGGTTTCTGCTGTGTTTGCTGGATATGTAACCTAGGTGAGATGCCTATGTCACTTTAATAAGGTCTCTTTTTAGGAGAACCCATCTTTTTTAAAGCCTGTAGGGACTGATTGGCTGGCTCAGCACTTAAGAATGTTGGCTGTTCTTGTATAGAACACAAACTGGGTTCCCAACACCCACATTGAGCAGTTCACAAGTACCTATAAGTCTAGGTGTCGGGCAGCCAGTATCCTCTTCTGGCCTCCAAGGGAACTCCCATGCATGCACTCACACACATGCAGATATGCCCTCAAACACATAGATACAAATAAAGTAAATCTTTAAAAAGAATTATTCAAAGTGCTTGGCAAATAGTAAGCCCTTGGTCAAAGCCAGTCTATCATCTAAAGGTCAGGATAGAAGCTTCATTCTTACGTGGCAACTAGGTCCTTCTGTAGATTCAGAAGTGTTCTGGAAATGGTGACTAAACAGAGGAGGATGCTGGGAAAACAAGTGCACGCTGGGATTGGCTTAATCATTTCCGTCCAAAATCTAAGGGTACATCCAGCATGCTCATCAGAAGAACCTCTAGGCCTTGAGCTATATCTATCAATAGTGTTTTAGAATTTTAGGAACGTTTTGTTTTTGACACCATCCTTGATTTTTGAGCAGAGTACCTGGAGAACAACTACACTTCTGCATTGTTACAGGATATTCCTGAACACTCTTCTAGACATAGGTAACTGTGTTTAAACATACTCTCTTATTGAGTCTGACGTTTATCTTCCTCCTGGTGTGTGTGCCTGGTGGAATTTAGCACAATAATAAGCCTCTAACAAATTGTTCATTGTGCTCACATTAAAAGGGTTCCCCCTGCCTTGTCCCGTGCATGGCAGGTATTTGCATTGTATATTGTAGTTTAAAGTAGACCTTGCTGTCTGCTTAATATACACACATGGCCATTTAGAGTGCAGCCACTGTGGATATGAGGTGGGTTATAAATCAGAGGCCTACAAAGCAAGAGACCGATAATGACTCAGAGTGGAAAAATCTGTATGCCAAACCCCACTTATTTATTGCTTTTGGAAAACTATCCCCAGCTGAATTGTCCCTGGCTTAAAACTCTGCTCTCCTTTTTAATTCCAATTTTCTAAGTTATTTTTATGGTGCCCTGTCAAAAACACCTTTCATCTACTTAAAGTAGGATGCTTATCACATTCCCTAATCTATTATTTATAAGTATCTTGTGCTTCTGGTATCTTCTGCTTCCCATTTCAAATCCCATTGTCTTGCTTTGCCAGTGGAGATGTCCCTGGGTTAGTGAGTACCCCTGCTGGCTAGGAGCTTCCAGATAGATGTCTCCATATGGTCCAGTGTCACCAAGTAGCAACATGTGCAGTGCCCAGGCTACAAACCAGTCAACATAGCAAGATGATTAGCTTTTCAGATGAGCAGATGCCCAAACACACTCTAGAAAACTCATGCCTTCCATCCAGTCTGCAGTGTAAATAGCTATATTGTCATAAGCAAGTTATTGGAGACCTCTAGGTCTCTGTTTTCTCTTCTGGGAAATGGGAGCAGTTGTAACCCACCTCTGAAACTTGGATCTGCTAAAGCAGTATTTATAAAGAAAGCACTTAGCAAATCTTCCAGTCTTTCTTTAGTCCTGTGTGTGCACGCATGTCATCAACACAGGCACGTATGGTCTACATTAAGATGTCTTGTTTAAAGTGTTCTCTGCCTTTATGGAGACCGGGTCTCTCCTTGAAGCTAGATCTCTCTGTTCTAGTAGAATGGCCAGCCAGTGAACCCCTGGGATCTGCCTGTCTCCACCCTGCCAGCATTGAGGTTGCCGGCTGTTGTCACATGCCTGGACTTTTAAGAGGGTGTGGGGAATCCAAACTCAGGCTCTTGTTTCTGTGCGGCCAACAAGCTCCTTAATGAGTCATTTCTCAGCCCTCTTGAATCCTTTGTACTCATTAGGAAGCAATAACCATGTACTATGAAAACACACCAGCAGGTGGCTATTAATCACATTCAAGCTGAGCTGAGAAGATGAAGGGAAGTTGGCAAGTTCAAGGCAAACTGGAGAAACAGTGTCGGTCTACAAAGCCTGGCTCTAGACAGCGACTGCACCACTTGATTCCCTGTAACAAAAGCACATTTTACGGAGCTACTGAAGCTGGACTTTGGGAGGGGGGCTGGGCAGTCAGTGTGATAACAAGACCTGCATGGAGTGGATGCTCACAGAGTTTCAGACCCAGTGGTCCAAAATAAACTCAGCAGGTATTGGATATGTGCTTCTGAATGTTTGTGTGCCTGCATACCTATGTGTCTCCCTGCCCAAACTAACCAGATGTACAACATCTGTCTGAATAGAAATGTATCTAGAATGCTCCCACCCACCCCCACCTCCCTTTTTTGACAGTTTTACACTCTCTTCTTTTGGGAGCTAAAATGTTTACCGCTCAATGTTCTTTTTCCCCCCTAGGGAATTCTACTTACTTGGATGACCATGGACCACCTCCTAGTAAGGTAAGCTCTTTACTTGTGGCATTCAAACGCGTGTGCTCTAGTAGCTTCTGGTCATTTAGGGAACCCAGCCAGGTCCCTCCTAGCCATGAGTCATTCACAAGCAACCAGTAGCTAGATGGTGTGAAAAGAATCATCAACTTTAATGATGAGGGGGGACCTGAAGAGCCTGAAGATGACCCAGGTGACAAGGGAGGAAAAGCCATCACTCGATCTGTCCTTGTAGCCACCTGCCCATTGTGGCCCTGGAATTACTGCAGACCTTTGCCAATCTCTTCTGCGTTGCTGTCTCGTTGTTCCTGGCATTGATTGGTTTGTTTGGCTCTTGATGTGAGCTGCATGGTGGAGCTTCCCTGTTGGGATAGACCTTGGAGCTAGTGCTATTTCTACCAGATTCATAATTATAATATTAAAAGTTCATAAATATAATTTCCCCACCACTCTATACTTTCATGAGCTTGATGAAAGTCAAGTGTAAACTCCCTAAAGTGTGTGGGTATGGTGGTGGGAGGGACAGGATGAAAATGATCTTGGGGTGTGAGAAAAATACATATAATTCAGTGGATGCTCCTTATATTATTATTATTATTATTATTATTATTATTATTATTTATTATTATTATTATTATTATTATTATTATTATTATATTTGCTTTACATCCCTCTCCTACCAGTGCTCCCTCACACAAGTCCTCCTCCCACCCCTCCCCTTCTCCTCTGAAAATGGGGAGCCCCCCAGAGATACCCCTCACCCCCCAACTCATCAAGTCATTACAAGACTAGGTGTATCCTCTTCCATTGAGGCAGACAAGGCAGCCCAGTTAGGGGAACAGACAGGATCCATAGGCAGGTAACAGATTCAGGGGCAGCCCCATTCCAGTTGCTGGGGGACCTGCATCAAGACAAAGCTGCACATCTGTTACATATGTCCAGGGACTGACTCTCCTTATTTTAAATGCAAGTGTCTTATGATTTTTTTTTTCTGTTGTTGCAACAATGGTGCTAGCTAGTGAGCCCCTGGAAGAGGAAGTCACAATTGACAAAATTAAAAGTTAGTCACCATGTGCCCATCGGTCTTATCTTAGTAAGTTTTATAGCTGGGCTCTGGAAGCCTAGATGACCTTATGCTTGGTTTCTTAATCTTTGATCCCTGAAGGCATCGTCTGCCAAGTCCAGTTGTAACACAAGAAAAGATGTTTAAACCTCCACCACACCTTCGAGCATGAGCTTTGCAAGTAGATTTTTCTTCCTGTAGTTTTTGGTTGTTGCTGTTTTGAGAGACAGAGTTCCACATCGGCTCGAGCTGGCCGTGACCTCACTGTGTAGCTGAGGCGGACCTTGGATTTCTGATCTTATCTACAGAATGCTGAGATTGCAACCATCTACCATCTCACTAAGTTGTACTTTATGTGATGCTTGGAAGTGGGCTAGGCAAACACTCTTGCAACTGAGCTACATGCCCAGCCCCTTGACAAACTATTTCTGAAAGTGTATTGATTCTGCTACTTTGTAGAACACTGAGTGAATGACTTAATATTCTGAGCCTCAGTTTTTTCCCCTGGCAGAGTTTAACTAAAATCACAGCCTAGAGCATAGGATGTCTGAACGGCATTCAGCACGACACAGAAAAGTGACAGCCAGTAAATCAGCAGTGGCCTGTGCTTACTTGACAGGAATAACATTAAGGTCATAGAGGAATTGTACAGTAAGATTCACCTTAATTGAAGGGTCTCCTGCTGTTTGATCCAGTGTGTACCTTTCGGTTGTTTGGGATCACAGACAACAGAAATACAAATGGTAAACAACAAGAAAAATGGTCTTCTTAAGGACTAAAGGGACTCAGAGGATGCTGGGCCGAAGGTCAGGACTTTGTCTAACACATGCACCTCATGTCCTTGTACAACCCTGAGCTCACAGTGGCAAGTAATGCCTCCTCATTGATTCCATTGAACTGGACCATGCGATCCAGAGCTGGGATCTGAATGTGAACTCCTAGTTCTCAGCCCAGTTCTTCCCACAACGCCAGGACTCACACCTGAGCTAGCATCAGAGTTGCCTAGAGCCATATTAAAATACTCGTTGTACTGTCTAACCCTCGGTCTCTCATTCAAGGATCTGAGGTAGGATCACGGGTCTGGCCTCCGTGATTCTTCCGTAGGTACCCAAGAATCAGTATTTCTGACAGGCTTCCAGGATGCTCACAGCACAGATCTGCAGTTCATATTTGAGAACAGTCTCTGTAAAGGCCACGGTGAAGGAAAACTTTCCCTCAGACCTTTGGTGTGCTCTTCTCACTGCCTGCCTTATTATGTAAAGGTTACTTATTAATAAAATGATGATTCACCATCATTAAGAGTTTGGGATTTTAGTTGTAAGTGAAACGTTTTTCATTTGGTCAACCACCTGCCCAGGAGGGAGGTTCCTTATTCAAGGAAAAAGCAGCATGCATCACATGGGGGTTTTCTCTACCTCTCTGCTTCTTTTCTTGGTGGGGGCAAGTATGCTTTCATTCCCATGCCCTTGCCTGATGTCAGACAAGCACAGTAATGACACTCATTGCCCATCTGCTGCCTGGTTGTCTGGGATTTTACTCTGAGTGCAATCTGATTAACCAGACTTTATCTGGGCGGAAGACTCGGTCTCACTTGCCTTTTTAAGGTAGAATCTTTAGTAACAAGAATATAACAATCTATGTGAATATATTTTCTCTGTGCTTCTGACTTCTGCTGGGCTGAAAGTGAACTCTAGAAGTGATGAATGCAGCCCTGCAGATTGAGGTCCCTAGGGTGTCCCCTGGGGCAGAAAGCTAATTATTTACATCTGCAGACCCCCTGGCTTAGGTAGAGACATGGTGGCACCCAGAGAATAAGGTCTCACACATGTCTGGCCTCTAGAATGAACCCACCCTGGCAGAAGAAAGTCAGAGGAAGGCCAGACCCATGGTTTTCATATTCGCTTAGCACTCAGAAATAACTTCTTGATGCCAAGACTAAGAGTTGCAATCTTGATAAAATAAAAACTTTTTAAGTCCTGAAAATACATCGAGTTACCACAAGTTCTCTTTTATTAAAAGTTCAAGCCAACGAGTTTCACATTCCACAAAGTACTAGCCATGTGGGGAATGGGGTGTGCCACCTGGAGCCCACTGGGCCTGCTCCTCTTCTCTCCAGGATTTTCATATGAAAAAATTGAACATGTGTGATTTTCACTTGGTTTTGAAATCCCCTTGGACCTCACAGCTCCCATCAGTCTTTGCGTGAAGCCATTATCGAAAGCTGAACCTAATGGTTTTCTTTTTTTCTTTTTCTTTTCTTCTTTTCTTGTTGACACCCACTTTTTACTACCACTGTGTTCTGTACGGCTAGAACCCCATTGAGAATGAACACTTGGATCTCTAGTGAACAAAATGGAAAGATATTCTTGAGTACAAAACCAGGCACAGAATATCCACGTATGATGGGCTAGCCAGATCCACAGTGAAAAGCATGGCAGGTTTCTAGTGTTTTTCTGTTTTCAAGCAGTTGTATTACAAGAGATTTTCAGTTTTCTCTCTGTCTTATACTTTTTGTGAATAATTGAAGCTCATTCAAGTAATGCCTCATCATTGAAAATGTCAGGGAAAGCAATTTCCAGGGTAGGAGAAGACTGAAGTTGAGCCTGAGAGTTGCATATTGAGCAGCTTGTTCCGTAGGACATTTCCTGGGGCACTTCTGTCCTCAGCTGGTGGGAGCAGCAGCCATTAGCACTGGTGAGTTCTGTTGGTAGTAAGTGACTACAAGTTATCATTTCACATGTCTGGGCTTCCCATATATGACAGACAAAGCAAGGGACCTGTTCTATGCAACTCCAAGGTAATAAAATCACTCCCTCTAGCTGATCTATGCCTCCTCCTCCTGTGTGCCAAAACCTCTGCCAAGCACTTTGCATGTCAAATGCACTCTCTCTCAAGCTCAGTAAGAAAGGAAGTATTTTTTTTTAAACCTTTATTGTACAGATAAGAGATCTGAATCCTAAGGAGGCTGACTAATTTCACAAAGGTCAGTCTCCAAATGTTAGACTCCAGATTCCGTCCCAGGATTGGGCAGTCCCAGGGCTGATGCTTTTAATAATTTCAAAATGACTTGTTGAAATACAAATACATTTTTCCCTTTATTTGTGGGGTTTTACATGTTAAGTACCTAATAGTTTGATTAGGGCATAAAAAAATCAGGCTGGAGAGATGGCTTAGGAGTTAAGAGCACTGACTGACGGCTGCTCTTCCAGAGGTCCTGAATTCAATTCCCAACAACCACATGGTGGCTCACAACCATCTGTAATGCAACCCAGGGCCCTTTTCTGGTATGTCTGAAGGTAGCTACTGCATACTCCTCTGTATGTAAAATAAATAAATCATTAAAAAGTAAAGCTTAAAAATGTAGCCTTCAGTCTTCAGAAGAAAATATCCTTCATCATTTTCCATTTGATTTCAAGGAATATTATCAACTTTTTAAAGTCAACTTTCCATGTCTATTTTATCTGATTTTTTCCCTAGTTATTTTTGTATGCCTATTTTCATCAGTTGTATATTCATTTTTTAAAAGATTTGTTTATTATATGTATATGAGTTGTTAGAGTCTTTAGACAAACCAAAAGAGAACATCAGATCCCATTACAGATGGTTATGAGCCATCATGTTGTTGCTGGGACTTGAACTCAGGACCTCTGGAAGACCAGTCAGTGCTCTTAACTGCAGAGCCATCTCTCCAGCCTCAGTTGTATAATTTCCAGTCATATAGATGGCAATAACATTCTGTGTCCACGTAGACAAACAGGTCATGCTTTATTCTTTTCAAAGAATATATGTGATGATGTTCTCCATCTTAGATGACTGTTCAAAAATATCATATGTCCTTCTTGTCCTGATAACTGAGTCTTGCTCTGAGAAAACTAATTGAGGCTGCTATCCTGTGAAGACTTCCCCACCCTGGCTCATTATCAACATCATTAAATCTTCAGTGTTGCCCAACTGTGCACTAATCTTTACTTCCTCTAGCAGAGTGGTTCTCAACCTTCCTCATGCTATGACCCGTTCACACAGTTCCTCATGTGGTGCTGACCTGTTGCTACTTCATAACCATAAATTTGCTCCTGTTATGAATCCTAATGCAAAAAGCTGATATGCAGGATGTCTGACATGTGATCCCCGGGAAAGGGTCACTCCATACCCAAAGGGGTCGTGACCCACAAGGTTGAGAACAGCTGCTAGTGCTTGCGGAATCTCTCCTGTCAGTTTTTATTGTTGTTAGAGGCAGGAGTGGACATTTCTAAATACTCTTCAATGTGAGTTAAAAAACAAACTACACAGAACGTTGAGGATGTGAAAGAGTGCTTGCCTACCTTGTATAAGTTCTTGCGTTCAGTCCTTAGCTCCACTGAAGAAGGGGGAGAGAGGGAAATGGAGAAGGAGAGGGAGAGAGAGCGAGAACAAGTAGGTTACAAAAGGCGGTCTCTTCACTCATTTCTATCTTCTGGAGATCTTGCTGGAAAGAAAAATGATGTGTTACTTGGTTACCACAACGATCAGTGTGAAGGATGATAGAACAATGGCTGTTTATTTCACTAATGAACCATTCCCACAGGCCTATGCCATCTAGTATACTAGCTGTTAACATTTACATAGAAATTCAAGACGTAAACCTCTACTCTAATTGCACTGGCCCCATTTCAAGTTCTCTGTTGTCGTATGTGACCAGTTCTCTTGTATTGAATGCCACAGAATAACTTTCTATCATTCTTTCATTTCTTTCTGGGTCACGGTCCTTTGAAAACATCTCAGGGTAATTGAGGCTTCATGGAAGGGCTATTATTAGGATAAAACAGGACTGTATAGTTTAAGTAGGAGATGTAAAATCACTAACATCTCATGATGGGGCTTATGGTTTCCTTCCTTGCTTGCTTCCTTTCTCTCATCCTTCCTTCCTTTCTCACTTTCTTCTCTCACAGCTTTATAAATCTATATAGTAATTACAAAGTAGAAATTTTCTTCTTTTTAAAAATTAGAATAGCTCAAAACCCCCATTAAAATTGGGCTCCAGTGAGTTCTGGTTTATGTCCAAGGTTAAGCTCCATAATTGATGTCTACTTTTGCATCCCAGACCATTGTCATATGTAATAACACTATCTATGAGTTATATATTAATCTATTTTTGATATAGAAATACTATATATGTATATATATGCAAATAGGATTTGCCTCTTCTCATTTATCATATCTGTAAAGATCTTTCTAAATAAAATGACATTTTCTGAGAGCTAGATTTGCAGGCATGTATCAGATAAAAGCAGGTTCAACATCCTCCGTAGTTTCATCATGAATTTGAGGCCAGCAGATGCGATCTCACTTAGAAAGAAGATCTATGCAGGTGTAATAAAACAAGGCTAAAGCAAACCCAGAGTGCATTATGACTGAGGGTTTATAAGACGGGGACTTGGGCTGAGGGACAGAAATATACTAGAGAATGATGTGTTTCCCCCAGGCTTACCAGGGAGCCCTGCAACCTACAGAAGGGCTTGGAGCAGACTGCTCCTCTGAGATCCCAAAGCGCAGGAAATTCTGCATGCACCTCATTTTGGACCTCTGACTTTCTAACCAATGAGCAATCACATCTTAATCTTCATAAACTACCCACTGTTTGGGACTTTGGTAAGGCAGCACTAGGCAGAAATATAAACAGGCTTTGTTTAATCTTTTTTATTTTAATTTTTATTGGTTATTTTATTTATTTACATTTCAAATGCTATCCCCCTTCCCATTTAATCTTTAGTGACCATAATAACATTTATTATTGAGTGATGTTATGTGTTACTCAATTTAAGAAATGGTCAGACTATCCTTAGAAGCTTACCACAGGGCATGACTTTTCCAAACAACTGTTGGTCCACCACAGGGCATGGCTTCTTGGGGAGGCAGAACAGGAGGAGTTTGACTGTTTTTACCCCATGCCAGGGTGTGTGCTAGGCTGTAGGGAAGCTCTGAGACGGGTCTCCAGGGGTAAGAAAGTGCAGTATGAGATGTGGGAAAGCCAGAGCTGGTTGGGTGGGTCTGGCAGCCTGTGAGGAGGCCTGGGCTGTGAGCTTGTCAGGCTCTTGGACCTCCGGGCATCGCTGGGAGTCATGGGAGAGCAGAGAACAGAGTTGGGGGCCTCTGGACTGGGGACAGGGTGTGTAGCCTTGGGCTGAGAAAAAGGGGGAACTCCAGCTTGTCCCAGTTGGTAATTGTCCTTAGCTTGGTGGAGGCAAGCTTGGTGTTGGTTGTGGTTGAGAGCCTAGAGAGGTCTTCTATGGGAGAATTAAGCTGCGGCTCCCTAGTCGAATGCCTTCTCCACAGCTTCCTATGGCCAGTCTTAGATGAAAAAGACAGTCCATGGTTCTAAGCAGTCTATTGGTTGCTCATGGCAAAAAATGGATGAAGAGTAATTAATGTACTATACCCAACTTCTCAGAGTGGTCCTAAGATTAAATACCTTTGCAAAGAGGAATGTCTGGGAAGGGAAGCTTATTGGCTAACTTCTCCGGGTCTCTAGGTAACTCATTAGCAAGGAGAACTCTGTTTTGAGGCCTACTTGACCATAGGACACCTTTCTTTTATGTGAGGAGCAGGACACGATGTAGTCTGGCAGGGAGCTGAGAGTAGCCTAAGCCTCAGGTGTATCCACCGAGTCTCTGGGTCTCAACCTGCTCTGTTACCAAGCTTCCTTGCATGGTTTTACATCCCACAAACAATATTCACTATTACTCATATCTCAGGTTGGCCTCAACCTCCCTTCTTCACTGTTCCTTATAATTTGTTGTATATAAAGAATTTACATTTGTTTTAAATCAATATTCAGTTGTTTATTTTGTCAGTGGCTGCTTTGCCTGCATGTATGTGTCCCACATTCATCCAGGACCCACAGAGATCAGAAGAGGGGGTCAGATCTCCCTGGAACTGGACTTATAGATAATTGTGAGCTGCCCTGTGGGTGCTGGGAATTGAACCCGGATCTCCTTCCTACAAGAGCAGCCAGTGCTCCTAACTGCAAAGCCATCTCACCAGCCTCTTGAAGGTTTATTGTCCCCAACACTTACTCCAGTTTCTATTTGAAATTAACTTCTACCATTCAGATCACCTTTTTTTATGTGTAAGATATGTCCTGTAGCATCATGTTTTTCTCTAAAGAAAAAAACAACTTTGGTCGACAGTTCACTCAAGAGAAATTTACTGAAGCCAGGCGTCTTTCTGCTATGGGGCAAGGGCTGGGGGGTGTGCTAGAAAGGTAATGGAGAAAAACAGAAACAAAGTCTCTTGACCTTTTAAAGAACATGGATTTATTTCTGCAGACTTCTCAGATGAGCATTTAACAATACAACTGCCAAAACCTTAGGAAAGACTTCATCCTTGTTTCTGTTTCGTCCTCTGTCCCCGCAACATCTCCCTCAATTGTAAAACCCTATTAGTTGTGAGACTTTAAAAAACACAGTCCTGAAGTAAGAATAACTGAATTTCATTGTTTTCTTAGAGTCTATAAAGGAAAACCAAAATATCTTACGATTGTAATAGGTAGGTCCCCTGAAGGGTTTGGACACACAAGCACTTTCAGTACTGTTGGGCCAAGCTTCAGTCAGTTTGGAGAAGGTTTCTGAGTCTAGAAAGTGCCTTTCCCCTGACGGCAGGATTACTGGAACTCATGCACATGGACACACACACACACACACACTCTCTCTCTCTCTCCCTCCTTTGGTGAGAATCTCCTTATTCTAGGAAGATGAGGGCTGAGATTTAAGAAAAGAATGCATTTCTCATTTCTATCCCCCACACCTCCAAACCTGTTGACACAGAAAACAGACTGTTTACATTACATGCCGATGGTTTTAGGCAACTCCTATGAAAGTGCTATTATTCTATTTTTCAAAGGGGTCACGGCCCACAGGTTTAGAACTGTTCTAGAAACAGGAAACTGAAGCTCAATAAAAGTATCCAGTCTAGCTAGGAAACCAGAGGAGCAGTCGCATCATTAGGATTGGAACTAAGGGTCTGCTCCCATCCCCACACTACCCAGCTTCTGTTATTCCTTCTATCAAGGCAAAAATAAACAGGTCACTGTGCAGACTCTGACACGTTAGGCTGATACTGTGCTAAATGGAGCTGATGCTACCCTGTGCAGCGTATTTGTTAGTCTTGCTATTATTTTATATTTAGAATGCTTTGTAATGGTAAAATACCCTAAGGAATTTCCATCCGTTTGGCCTTTAAGATTGGAGGGTATTATAAACTGGAGATCTCCAGTTGCAAAAGATAGCCAGCTGTTGAGGACCTGGAGTATAGAGGTGCTGTTGTAAGGCACAGGAAGGCGGGAGCCTGCCACCTATCAAGACTTACACCACAGCTGGCTGCACAGAATCCAACTTCACTACAGATTGATTTCCTTCTTCCAGGACCTCATAGACAGGAACAAAACAAGGTGGATGACTGTGTCATCCATAAGAATATTTGGGACTCTCAGTTATTCATTTAAGCTGGTTCAGGACACGCAGCATGGCCTTCCCTCACCAGAGTTTGTTTCTTAAGCATCTCTCTGTGTTCAAATGTGATTTTACCTGAAGTACTTTTTTTATCAAAAAGGCTACAAAAGTAAACTTGCTTTTTGTTTTATAGGCGAATCAATTGAACAGAATAATAGGTTTGTGGTTAATGATTCGTGGTAAATATAGTAGGTATGAGAAAGAACTTAACAAGGCAGATAAGGCAAAGAGTTGAAATCAGCCTTGCTCTAATGAGCATGACCTTGAAGGCGTCCCCACTGCTCCCTCCTTCCTCTCCTCCTTGTTTTGATCAGTTCAAATGATAAGAAAAAATCATGTCTTGAACATTTCAGTTTTAAATAATTCCAAAAGCCTCCAAGGCCAGTGTGGGCTGTAATGAACTCTCTGGAATTTTCAGTGAGATGGGTCAGGAGGCAAAATAATCTTCACAAGGGAAACAGGTCAACCTTACATAACAGTGACTGTTTCCCTCCCGAAGTCACCCATATCGCCCCCCCCCCGACCCCGCTCCTTCAAACCCATCCCTGTTCTTGAGCTATTAATGTGGAAGTGTTTGGGCCAGCCAAAATGCCTCCCCAGAGGTTAGCTTTCAGTGGAAGTAAGTGTCCATGTTCAGACGCAAAACCTTTTCTAAATTTGTCCATTTTTATCAGCATGTAACGTGTTCCCAAGAAGAACATTATAGACCCATTTCTCCCTTAGTAATTTAATGCTAAACTAATCATATCCTCATCATTTCTAAAAAATTCTGGGCAGCCACAACCTTAAAAATATTTGTTTTATGTAACTCTTGTTTTAGCATCTTCCGCACCTCATTCCCAAAGGACCAGCTACCACTGGAAAGAGGCCCAGCATTCTCTAAATCTTAAATGCTCTTTATGCGCACACCCACATGTACCATGGTAGTGCATGTATGGACATCAGAAGACAACTGTGGGGGTCACCCTCTGCTCTCACCTGCCATCTCTCCTCATCGCATCCTGAAGATGTCCCAGCAGTCTCCAAATCTGAACAAAACCAGCAGCGCCAGCCACAGCTGCAGCTTTAGTTGGCTATAGGGTTGGGGGTGGGGGGTGTCCTTAGACAGTGGAACACACACATGTAGAAACCACACATTTGTTGGAAAGCATATTTAACCAAATTGCTTCAGTTAGTGTGGTGGCCCCGCTGTCTTCACGGAGGAGTTCCAACCGACTCCAGAGACAACACCTCAACTCGACTC
>NW_022196902.1:857241-873969 GCF_008632895.1 Mastomys coucha | reverse complement strand
ACTTTGATCTGCCCTCCTGCCTGGAGTTCTTGCTTTGATATGCCTGTTTCCCCGCTCTCACCTATCTGACGAAAGGCTTGACTCTGTTGCCTCAAAGATATATATTTTCAGTTTCTTAAGTAAAGCACACACACTCTTTCCTCCCTAACCGCTTATTTTACAGGACTTCGAGTTCCCCGTTCGTGGAGCTCCCACGGGATGAAGTGAAGCTGTGGGCCGGCTTCCTTCAAGTTAGTTGAGAAAAACTCATACCACCATTCTTGGGCAACGTGACAGTTGCCTTGGGGCTTTACGAGTGGCATCGATTTCATCATTTTAGTGGCTCCAACTACAGCCACCTAGCCCCATTCTTGGTTTCATTTCTTCTTTATCCTTATGATCAACCTGCCTTTTGTTTTATTTATTATCTACTTTTCTACCATTCCTAAATGATCTGTAAACTCTTCCGCCCATTTGTAGACTATTTCTGTGGGACTTTGCATACACTGATTAGGTGATGTATCTGTGTCCAGTTGATGATGTCTTTCATGAGACCTCTCACGTGCTCCAGCCCCATCCTTGGGTGCATCCTGAGACCTCCCTTACTCTCTCCTTCACTTTCTCCCTTTTCCTGGAAAGCTCTATTGGGGAATGAATAGCTCTGAGCAACACAGACAATCTCTTCATCTGATTGGCTGTACTCCCTTGCAGGGGTCCAACATAATTGGGTCTGTGGATTATTGACATTTCCTCATAGAAGGTGGGAGGTGGGGCAGAGTAGAAAAGGCCATTGGTCCTTCACTTGAGAATCTACCAATCAGTTGTATTATGCTCTAATTATACATAGCTTTGGGGGGGGGGGTTTGGGGATATCCTAGGGTATGTAGGCTGGGGGAGGTGAAGTGAGAAGAAAAAAGAACAGCTCTATTGTTAAGCCATCATCCATGCTGGGTGAAGCTACCCAAGGACTGCCACCGTACTCCTGCCAGTAGCCCTTCCCCCATGCTATGTAAATAAGCCCGGTAGACATTGGTTTCTAAGGGACCCTTTCCTGGAATCATATCATACTTTGGTTTGTTATTGTGGCCTCATAAGGAAGGGATAGATGTCATCTATATCTCCCCTAGGAAAGAATTCCTGAAAACATGTGTTAGTTTCTTTCTGTTGCTGACTCTAACTAGCACGATCTCAGTGATTTAATACAATTTATTGTTTTATAGCCCTAGAGGTCATAACTCTGAAATGTATCTCACAAAAATCAAAATCACGATGTCGCTAGGACTGCTCTCCTTCTAGAAGCCTGAGGGAGTAATCCACTTGTGGACTCCTTTAGCTTCTAGAAGCCACCAGCGTTCCCTGGGCTATGGTTCCTTTCTCAGTCTTCAAAGCCAGTAGTGAGCATCTTCAGATCTCTGCATCTGACTGTTTCTCCTCTTGCCTTTACCAGATCCATTGTGATTGTAACAGTCCCACCTGGATAACCTAGACACCCTTCCCACCCACCAATCCCTCATGCAATCCAAGCAGCAAGATCCCTTCTGTCATAGGATTATATAAACTGTCCACAGAGTCTGGAAGTGTATAGAATCATATCTTTTGAGGGCCATTATTCTGCCTCCTGGGTGTATTTCTCTCCTATTCTCAGCCTTCAGGGAAAAGATTAGTGTGACAACATTTTCTGAAATGTTGTTTCTTGAAAATATCTTCATTATTACCCTCAATCGACACTTGGCAGGATATAGAATTCTGTATTGGAAATCTTTGTTAATCAGAACAGGATAGTGTGATTAAAAAACAATCATCAACTCCAGCATCTCAGAAGCTTCATATACTAGACTTTGTTTCTTGGAAGACCCCATTTGAGCCCACTAGAGTTTCTTCAGGGTCTTCTGTAACTATGGAGGACTGTGTAGGGGAGGGCGTGGCTTTGTGGCGGTGGGCGTGGCTGGGAAGTCAAGCTAGTCTGCAGGTGCCCCTGAGCAGTTCCTGTCCCTACCACAGGGCCATTTCCCCTGCAAACTGTGAAAGTCTTCTTCTATTTTACTGTAGATTACACTATTTCTGTTAAGAATATTTCGAGGTGCTTTATCTGAAAATCTAATCTGTCTCTATGGAAGCTGTTATTCTTAGTGTTCGGAAAGTTTACGGTTTCATGCCCAGGGAGGGTGTGTCATTTTCCCGCCCTCATCCAGATACCAGGAGTTTCACATCCTGGAGATGGGTGTCCTGGGAGATGAGCTTACTTATTTTTGCTGCGTGTTTTCTCCTCTTAAAGTTCACTCTCTGGTTTGCTGGCTGCTGCTTTCTGATTTTTCCGGGAAGAATTGGCCACATATCTTTTCTCTTTTCTCTCTTTCTCTCTTTCTCTCTTCTCTTCTCTTCTCTTCTCTTCTCTCCTCTTCTCACCTTTTCTTCCCTTCCCTCCCCTTCTCCCTCCCCCTCTTCCCCTCTTCCCCTCTTCCCCTTCTTCCTCCCCCTCCCCCCTCCCCTTCTCCTTCCCCCTCCCCTCCTCCTTCCCCCTCTCCCCCTCCTCCTCTTCTCCCTCTCCCTCTCCTTCCCTTCCTCCCTCCCTTCCCTCTCCTTTTCTTCCTTCCTTCCACCCTTCCTTTCCCCTTCTCCTCCTTTTCTTCTCTTTTTGTTTGTTTATTTACTTTTGTCTTTTTACTACAGTATCCAGAAAAGCTTCTTAAGGTTGTCATCATCTACTCACTGTATTTCTGATTTTTTTAAGAGCTTGTCATGTTATTCCCTAAACTTTGTTGATCACAGAGTTCTTGGGTTCCACACAGGGACATTTGGTAATTTTATTTTAAAAGGTTAGTCTTGGATATTTTATTATTTTTGGCTGCTATTCTTAATGGAATCTTTTTTACTCCACTGTATTTTAGGCTGATTATTATAATATTTAAAAAATCATTAAAATTTGTGACTCTTGGTCATATTATTAAAGTCAATTTTTAAAAATTATTTTATTATTTTGTGTATAAGGGTGTTTTTGCCTGCACATATGTCCCTTCGCCACATGTGTGCCATGCTTGCAGAGACCAGAAGACAGAGCCAGATACCCTGGTGCTGGACTTAACAATCGCAAGCCATCTTGTTGCTGGAACAGCAGCTAGTGCTCTTAAGCACTGAGCTCTCCAATCCATATTATTGAACTTTTCAATATTCAATCATTTAAAACTTATTCTTGGAATGGGGCATGGGAGGACTGAAGGAAGAAAGAGCAAGGGAAAATGATGTGATTGTATTCTTAATTTCAAAAAATAAAAAAAAATTAAGAAATACTTTATTTGTAGTAGGTGTATTTCTATGTGTGTGCTCTCGAAGTTCAGAAGCAGGTGTCCAGTTCACTGGAGCTAGAGTTATAGATACTTTTAAACACCTGGAAGCAAACTCAGGTCCTCTGAAAGAGTAGAACGTGCTCTTAGCCACTGAGCCAGGCTCTCCAGTCCCCAAATTCCTACTCTTAATGAGGAGTGATGATATTGCCAAACAGCATTACTTTACGTCTCCCTAATTCAGACTCTAACTTTCTGTTAGTTGGAATGATATGAAATCCGTGGCTGGGAGTAGGTATTGCACTAGCCTCATGTAATCCACCTGTAGGACACATACCTGGCATGCAATAGCGTTCGGTAAATATTGTCACACAAGTGAATCATAGTTATAGATACTATTGTTGGTTTGTTTGAAGTCTTAATGAATATTAACTCATGTGTTTCAGCATTATGTTTAAGTTTAGTTTTTCGTGTGACTACTCTGTGTTATGTCAACATGATGTTTAATGACTATACTATTATATGAGAAAGGATGCTTCTCCTAGCCTGTTAGCTTGCATTTACAATGATGTCATGTTGAGTTTTACTTTAGTGAACAAATGTGAGAAAAATTGTTGGGGATAGAGGGGTTGATAAGAGACATTTTATTTATTTATAATTCATTAATTAATGAGTCATGGTTTCTTTGTGTAGCCATGGCTATCCTGGAACTTGCTCTGTAGATCAGGCTGGCCTCAAACTCACAGAGATCCATCTGTCTCTGCCTCCCAAGTGCTGCGATTAAAGGTGTGCACCACCACGGCCCGACAGGAGTGACGTATTTTTATGTCAGTGTTTGACATAGCTTAGCATTTTGTGATTACCTAGAGGCAAAGATTTTCAGAGGGGCTAGTGAGATGACTCAGTCCCCAAAAGTACTGACCACTCTTCCAGATGACTCAGGTCCAGTTCCCAGCACCTACATGGGCCATCAATCACAAGTATCTGTAAGTCTAGTTCCAGGGTCCAGCCCCCTATTCTAGTAAACAAGAGCACACATGCATATGGTACACAGGCATACATGCAGGCAAAGCAGACACACACACACACAATAAAAATAAATGAATCTTTTAAAAACAAAATTGCTTAGAGTTTGCAGGCGGTGCCTAACTTTTTTCAGTATGAACTCCAGGCCCACATGCTAAGCTCACACTCACTGATGGGTGTCGCTTGGGGCCTTCCACTCAGCACCTGCTGCCCAAAGTGCACTAAGCCTCTTCTGAAACAGAATACTTAACTGTGAGCTGAGCAAGCTATGATCTAGCTACACCTGAAAGGTAGTGTGTGGTAGTGTGAAGACTGAGAAAAGAGGCATCATTGAGTTGGAAATTGCTCATGAATTAGAATGATCTTGAGGGGTTGAAGGATTATGATTCTGGTCACAAGGGACAGTGGCTTTGGGACATTGTCTACAGAACCAGAGAGAATGGGCTTAAGGTAAACAACTCTTCACAAGGTCCTTGAACACATCTCTGGCCTGTAGTTCAACAGACTCAGTGTTCCTCAAATGTGAAATAAGACACATTAAAGATGGGGGGGAAGCATCTTTTGGCATAAGAAGTTGCTGGACTTCAGTTGTATTGATTGTCGATTTTGGACCCTGGGATAAAGGACTGAGGTGCATATTTAACATATCAAAATAGACCTGGTCTCCAGGATCTCCCAGCATCCCTCACTCCCTACCTGGTATATCCTGCCCCCAACCCTGAACTTTCCAGCTAGGCTGCCCTTCCCCCAGAGGCTTTTCCCTATATAGTCCAGACATTTTATGTTCTCTCTCTGTCTCTCTCTCTCTCTCTCTCTCTCTCTCTCTCTCTCTCTCTCTCTCTCTCTTTCTCTCTCTCTCTCTCTTTCTCTCTCTCTCTCTGTCTGTCTCTCTCTATCTCTTTCTCTGTCTCTCTGTCTGTCTCTGTCTGTCTCTCTCTCACACCCCATCCCTTCCTTCCTCCCTGCCCCCTTTCTCTCTCTGCATGTACACTCTTTCTTTATCTCTCTACTCTCTCCCCTCCTATGGCAATCTCCTTGGCCTCCTTCCTTGGGGCCAGAGAACTCCCCTGCCCTAGAGCAGCTTCTCTATAAACCTGTATTTATATAATCTAATCTGGCTTGAATTGGCTCATTTTACCGGCAGAGAAATAATTTATCACTGATGACAAACTATAAATCAGCCTCCAGAAAAATGATATATATTGGAAGATGACAAATCCCTGGGGTAGGAAGACAACATGATCAGTTGGAGGGGTGACCTAATGTTTTAGTGTTGCTTTCTTTGAATCCAATAAATCCATTTATGTTATATAAAATAGAAAGTGAGGCTCATTTTTCTGTAAATAAGAAAATTTGTTTGGGGCTTGGAGTGATGTCTCAGTGGCTAAGAACATGTGTTGCTCTTTAAGAGGACCTGGGTTCAACTCTTAGCACTTACAACCACTCCTAATTTTTGAAAAAAAATTTTTTTTTAATTTTAGCTGATTTTTGAGGCTTTCTCAGCTTTGAAATGGGGGGGGTCATAATGTCTCTGCTGTGTTCTGACATTGTTTTGGAAAGGGGGAAGGCAGCCAGTGCTTTTTGAACAGTAGGGTGCTGGCTGTATCTCTAATGAATGAAGGCAGGGTGACCATTTTTCTGTACTATGGGCCTGTGTCTCTCTCCTGTGGCCTGGCGCTCTCTGCTGCTGAGGCCTGGAGCTGTACAACACATTAGTTAGTTAAAAGGAGGCAATGCATGAGTGAGATATTTTATTATAGGAAAGAGAAAATAGGCCAGTCATGTAGAAAGAAAGAAAGGAGAAGAGGAGAGAGAGAGAGAAAGGAGAGGAAGAAAGCAAGAGAGTAAGAGAAGAGAGCAAGAGAGAAAACAAAAAGCAGGAGAGAGAAGAAG
Organism: Mastomys coucha; assembly: GCF_008632895.1. Taxonomy (NCBI): domain Eukaryota; kingdom Metazoa; phylum Chordata; class Mammalia; order Rodentia; family Muridae; genus Mastomys; species Mastomys coucha. Next base: position 867,790 of record NW_022196902.1, on the reverse strand, counting down.
AAGGCAAGAGAAGAGAACAAAGAGCAAGAAAGAGCGGAGGGGCAAACCACCCTTTATGTTGTGTGAGGTGTGGTTGTCTGTCTGTGGGATGAGGCATGCATGCCTGGCTGTGGTCAGATGACTGGGGGTAGGGTCCAGCTAGAATGCTGGGAGCTTGGGGCATTGTCTACCTGACAGAGCACACATCTCCTGTGGGAGCAGCTGTGAGAGGTTGTGACTGAAACAGGAGCAAAGGACCCAAAAGTTATAGCAGAACTCCTGTAGAAATTGAGCCAAACGGGGATGCTTCATAAAATTACCAGAAAGCAAGGAAGTCCCCTTATCCTTTAGGCAAAGGAGTTTTAGGAGAGTTTACAGAGCAAACACCCATCCCCAAGGAATGCACCATTTCCAAGAGACATCCCTGGGAGAGAGGATCTCCCCGACCCCTCCTGCTAGTCACAGGTGTCTTATCCTAACCGGGAGGAAAAGTCAATAGAAACTAAAGAACAATGAACAAGATAAATTGTAACTAGCCCATGTTGTATATTGTAACTTTGTAAGTTGTAAAACTTTTCTGAAATGGTATAAAAGCTTAGAGCCTTGTTTCCTCTGGGTCTCTCTGGTCTCGATTACAGAGTTGACCCTGGTATACCAGTTTCAATTAATAAATTAACCTCATGCTTTTGCAGCAGTCTTCTTGGTTCTTCACAAGTGGGGTTACCCATGCTGGTTATTACATTCCTTCGGCCCCTTGCAGGCAAAGATATTGCCCACTGGGGCTCCAGGGTTCTAGGCCTATTACTTGACTGGGCCTAGGTTGCCTGAGCAGACCACTGCCCTACACTGTACCTTTAAGGTGTTTGTTTCTTAGCAGGTCTCTGAGTGGGATAGCTTGCTAACAAACAAGATGGCCTGCTGTTCAGGTGAAGCATCCTGAACTCTGAAGATAAGACTGTTTAGCTTCCGCTTTTAAGCCTAAGGAAAGGCAAGCTGAGCAGGACCTTCCCTGACTGTCTTTCAAACTCACACCCTCATCTTGACCTCAGGATTTTACCTCTTGCCTCTTCAGTGGTAGAGAGATTTAAAGAATGAGAGCTTTCTGCCCTTGAGCTACAGAGTAAACAGTACGAAGCCAGCTGGACTGCCCAAGGGCGCATCTAACCCCCTAAGCTTCCTATCTTTTCCCTTCAAAGATTGAAATTGGAAACCTACTTACTTCTGGCATTCATTGTGTGAGGTGTGTGAGAAAAATGACCGTTGTGAAGCCATTCAGCAGCAAGAAGGGCTCAGGTGAAAACAAACAAACAAACAAACAAACAAACAAACAGATTTAAGTCCTGTAGGCTTTGGGCCAGTGAGATGGCTCAGTGGTTAAAAGCCCTTGCCATGCAAGCTTGAAGTCTCAAATTCAAATCCCAGAATCCAGAGTGGAGAAGAGAACCGAATCATATCAGTTATCCTGACCTCCACACACATGCCCCAGTGTGGTTGATTGCACACAGACAAATAATAATAATAATAATAATAATAATAATAATAATAATAATAATAATAGTGGTAGTAAAAATAAATGCATCAAAAAAAGTGGACTTCCATTGAGAGTACTATCCCAGTTATTAATGGCCTTTTTTGATCCTCACAGGATTGATGGTCTTTGGAGAAAGTAGCTTTTCACTCCTGTTATTGACTGCAGCTTACAAAACTATAAAGTGGGAATGTGTTTGCACACATGTATGCATGTTCATGTATGTGCGCGCGCACACACACACACACACACAGAGCAAATGGCACTTAAGACCTTGTGCTAATCTCCTGTAGCAATAGCCATTACACACAATTCCAATGTATGCTTATCCACATTATTCCTTAAGGACTTATAACATGTTTTGTGCTTCTGTTTCGGCTTTGAAAATATGTTATAATTATATACCTGGAGGAATCTTTTCATCTTCAATCAGAGGTATCCATGTAAGTGAGTCTACACTTACGTAAGCTCTGTCCAGCATGACTCTATCACAGATTGCTAGAACCCAAGGTGCTGAAGGACATTGATCACCAGGGATGTCCAGAGAGGTCATTGCTTCTTGTGTAGTCATACACTCTCCCTCACATTGAACTTCATCTCTTTTTTTGTTGCTTCTCTCTTTAAAACCCAATACCCACTTTCCCGTGGCTAAAAGGAATATGCCACTGGAGTGGTTGTGTGGTGATAAGAGCAGTGGGCATAGTATGAGGTTTTGAGAAGTTCAGGTCTTTTGATTTAGAATATGACTCTGTAGTTTCATTTAAAATCGTCATGGATAATACTACCAATATAGCCGAAAGGAAACCAAGATGATAAATCTCTTCTGTGTACTTCCTAGAGCCCTTATGAGGGTTGTTCAGTGGTCGCTGAGGTGTAGGATGATCAATGAGGCAGGCTTTTTTTTTTCTCTGAAGATTGCCACAGTGGTAGTGGGAACTTTGCTGCTGGAGCTTAATGAACCTTCGGATTAAACTTGTGGGAGTTGGCCCTGATTTCTGAATATCTATTATCCTCTGTTTCCTCCCGTGTTGAATAGAGACAAAAGGCCCTACAGGATATGGTTGTTGAGAGGATTAAGGAAAAGGAGTCACACACAAAGTTTAGGGTAATCTATTCACAGATAGTGAATGATGGGCCCATTGTTGGCACTGGATGAGTAAGTGGGCTTGGCTTGTATTGATGTGTGTTTGCAAACAGAAAGAGAGCTCCAGAGAATTACAATACCAAACCAGGGTCTGAGGTTTCCTGGGCTGTCTGAGGCTGCTTTGTGCTTCTTTAAGAAAGTATCAGAGACTGGATAAGTCAAGTATTTTTCTGGAGGTTCTGAGGGCTAGGTGGTCTAAAAATCAAGATGTGGGCAGGTGAAGCTGTGTGTTGAGACCTGCATTCTTGGGAGACAAGGATCCCTGTATCCTTGCATGGGCGAATCTGATTGGGCGAGAGGACCAAATGCTGCCTGGAAGCCTCAAAAGAGGCTTCATCTGATTTCCAAGCGGAGGAGCTATCTTTTAATACCCTTACATCAGCCACTGAGTGTCCGCATCTGACTTTTGGCCTTCATTGGTACTTTAAATTATTGTAGCTGTTTAACCAACAATGAAATTAAAGCAAAATCACAAATACACACACACACACACACACACACACACACACACACTAAAATCATACAAAGAACTTCTTCAATGTGCACATTGCAGTGTATTTAGAAAACTCGTCCTTCCTGGTAGCCCTACCATGCTCGTTTGCATTCTCTCTGGCCAGTGGTGGAATTGACAATATTTAAAATGCACTTTTGGGTGGTGATGATCAAAGCAGAACCAAAAGCAATGTTTACCAAAAAATTGAAGTTAGAAACTATAACGCACACCATAATTTGGAAATTACTCAGTTACTTATCTCTCTCAAGAAAGAGCTGTCAAGATGCTTTATGGAAGTGTCAGCTCTCAGAAGTAGTCTCAGAGAAGCCACAGTGTGTGAAAGGGAAAGCAACCTCTAGATGAACCTGACTCATTAGAAGTCCGTGGTAATTCAAGGAGGGCCTGGGCTGACGGGTGCTTTTTTTTCCTCTAAAAAGATCAATAAGACATAAGGTTGAAGGAACAATTGCATTGCCAAGGAAAGCCACTTCATTTCAAAGACTTCCTTAATGTGCAGCAAAAGAACAGACTGGTTTCCTATGGGCTCCAGCCTTTGCTTAAGTTTAACATTGGCTCCAGTTCCTGTTGGGAGTGGGAGATCTCTAAGGGGAATTTGGCCATGTCTAAGGAGCCCTAGGATGGAAATGTGCTAGCTAACACATTTCTTGACCTCATTCCATTACTTAATGCCACTAATTAATGAATTATGCATTACCAAGTCCGTATACATACATATATACATACATATACACACACACATATTGTATATTTGTCTCTGATTAATTTTCAAATCTGAAAATTTGTGTTAACTAGATTTTATCCCTAGCAAAAGTGTGCCCCTGTTACTGAATATTTTAGTAGTTATATATAGTTTAAATAAATGACAGTGGAATATACAATTTGGAGTAATGTTTGATTTAATTACAAAAGAAGAATAACTTGGTTATTATGCATTGAAAGCCAGTTTACTGCTCCTGTGAAGTTTGCAAGAGAAGAAAGATTCCCAACACTCCCACTTCACAGTCATAGAGACTGGGAGGTTCCTATCTTTTGTTTTTTTACTGTGTAAGTATGAAAAAGGCAGCCACCATTATTTCCAATAAGAGAAAATTTTATTTTACTTATTATATTTAACTATTTACTTATGCCATTTATTTGAAATCTTGGGTTCTAGGGCATATATAAAACAAATTGAGAGCATTAAGATTTATATATTTTAATTATATAAATATCAATTTTTTATTTTTAATTGTTCAAACACAAGTGATTTGAATTACCTCTATGCAAATAGCATATTTTGTAACTCATAGTGTGCATAGAATTCCCAATTGCTAATGAAATTCATTTTTTCTCTTGTTTTATTAGAATTAGTTCCAAAATTAGAAAATATTTTTACTGAGCCGGGCGGTGGTGGCACACGCCTTTAATCCCAGAGCTTTGGAGGCAGAGGCTGGCGGATTTCTGAGTTCAAGGCCAGCCTGGTCTACAGAGTGACTTCCAGGACAGCCAGGGCTACACAGAGAAACCCTGTCTCAAAAAAAACAAAAAAAAGAAAAAAAAGAAAAAAAAAGAAAATATTTTTACTGCACAGTAAGAAGCTATTAGTGAAAAAGCAAAGTCATTCTTTTTGGGGAATTCCAATGACATAAAGGATTCTATTGAAAGGAAAAATTAAAGCTTTAGACCTGTGCTGACTAGGAAGAAAAGTTATGGGCCTAAGAATCCATCACAAGCTGGCCCACATAGGCCTGGGAAGGAGCAAGCAAGTTGTTAGATATCATAAGAGCTGGCAGGTCAAGAAGACATAAAACTATAAACATAGAGGAAAACATGTCTAGGCAAACGAGGACATGTCCAAGGCCCAGGCCTGCAAAGACGTACCTGGCAGACACTAAGTAATGGACCATCTGGTCCTCTCAGATATGTTTTAAGGTCAGATGCTTTGTTGACTCAGATTAACACCAACTTTAGGAATTTTCCACTGTTCTGCACGTAATAGTTAATATTTGAACTAGCTAATCATGTATGACCACACTGATCCCTTTGTTCCCTCAGACCTTTTCCCTATATAAACCCCTAACTTTCAAGCCTCGTGGTCAGTTCCTCTATCTCCTGTGTGAGATAGGTGTGGTGCCGAACCAGAGTGCCCTGAAAATTAAAAATACCTCTTGTAATTACATCAAGATGGTCTCTCGTGATTCCTTGGGTGCACGTCCTCCCGAGATTTGAGTGGGGGGTCTCCCCCAGGGGTCTTTCACTATCAGGTCACATGGATTTCTTTAAAACTTATCTTCAAAGCCTGATTAGATGGCTCAGCAAGCAAAAACATGTGTCACTAAGCCAGGCCTGACACAATATGAGCTCAGTCCCTAGACTCCTTTAGGTAGAAGATAACTAACTCTACAAATTGTATATACACACACACACACACACACACACACACACATGCACGAAGGCACTTAAATGTAAACAATGCACACACATACTTAAATGGAAAAGACATATATGTGTGGGCTGCAGAGATGGCTCGGTGTTTCAAGCACTTGTTGTACTTACAGAGGACCTGAGTTCAGTTCCTAGCATTCACATTGGGCAGCTTCATAACTCAAGGTCTAGTGGATTTGGTGTCTCCATCTGTCCCTCAAGGGCATCTACATACATGTGACCTATGCCCTCTCTCACACATACATAAATAAAAATGCATATAAATATGCATTTATTGGTTTATCTTCATTTTCTAATTTTGAGTGGGTCTGTGACTATTGGAATTATGTATTGTAATGAAGCTGTGCATCAGACAAAATTAAGGAGCAAAACCACGTGTTTTCGCAGTTCTGTGCAAGTGTTATATTTCATAGGCTAGAGAGCTTAAAATAATTGTGTATGTGTGTTTGTGTGAGGTATGCGTAGGTGTGCCTATCTCAGTGTATGTTTGGAGGTGGGAGGAGGGTGTTTGCATTCTTTCTATGTCTCTGTCTACATCCCTCCTTTTCCTACTCACCTTACTGCTAGTAAACTTTTATTTATTAAAAAAGAAATCACTTTTAGGGGCTGGAGAGGTGGCTCAGTGGTTAAGAGCACTGACTGCTCTGCCAGAGGTCCTGAGTTCAATTCCCAGCAACCCCATGGTGGCTCACAACCATCTGTAATGGGATCCAATGTACTTTTCTAGTGTGTGTCTGAAAACAGCTGCAGTGTACTCATAGCCTGTTGCTAAAAGTTCTTTCTGCAGAATCCCAAAGGACCCATCAGTACAGAGGGTCACACACTGGTGCTCAGGCATGGGAAGGTTCTCCAATGTCTTATGCTGATAGCACTCAAGGTAGATGCTTGAATTTTTTTAATGTATGATTTAAAAGTCTTAGCTATGGGTATCAGACTGGAAAGTCCCACATCACCCTGAAAAAGATTCTTCTGAGCTTCTACATCAGGTGCCTTGGGCAGGTGGCATCTGTTTTATTTTCTAGTGGGACCTGTAGGTGCCCAGGGACCAGCAGCTCTTAGAGCCTATGCTGTTCAATGCCATGGAGTAGAAAGGTGGTATTGGAACTCCATCTGAGAGGACATGTGCTAGCATCCTGCCTCCACTTTCACTTAGAAGATTGACAGTGGTTTATTCTGCTGTGGTCAACATTCCTGGTAGGAAAATAAGTCCTCTAGATAGGAATTCACCATGAACCCTTTTACAACATCAAAAGTGACGGCCAATGTGATGTGTTCAAACAGCTAGACTGTAAGTCTCATTTCACAAGATTGATAGTATGTGCTACTCTAGGGATGGTAATTCTAATTATACAGAGACAGAAAAAAAGTTAGCGGAGCATATGGAATAAAGCCAAAGATACGGGCTCTGCTTTATTCGGGACAGGCAGTAGAATTATCTGCTGCTTATTTGTGCATTATTAAGTTGTTGCTGGCTAATAGAACCTGGAATTAATGTGCTTTCTTTGGGAGAAACATAGATAAATTTCCTAAATTAAATAGAGCCTGAAAATCTTCTAAAGTCACTCCAAATGCTTCTTTTAAAGTTGATTTGTTTTATAAGTGAGGTGTATGTGTCTGTGTGTGGATGTGTGCACATGAGGGCAGGTGCCTGGGAAGGACAGAAGAGGTCATGGACCCGTTGGAGCTGGAGTTACAGACAGTAGTGAGCTATGGGACATAGGCACAGGGAACTGAACCCAGGACTTCTGTACTCTTAAGCACCAAGCCATCTCCCGGGCCCATCAGAGGATGCTTCTTTGACACTCCTTTTTATCTGATGACCCTTTTCTTGTTCTAGAACTCTCTAACAGAGGTAAAAGACAATTTGCCCCATCTCTCTTTCTAGTCATACCTCAACCCATTTGTTCTTTAGGTCACACTCAGAATGGCCCGGGACCTTTCTTCTCTCTCTCCGAATAATCAGTTAGGTCAACTTTCTACACCCCCACACGCGTGCATGTGTGTGTGTGTGTGTGTGTGTGTGTGTGTGTGTGTGTGTGTTAGGAAAGGTATGAAATTGGGCTTGCAAATAGTTGGCTTTAGAGATTTGTCACTACGATAAATAAGCCTATTGAGCCCTGGAATTTCCCGTTCCCACCTGTCCTTTTCCAGTGTTATCTTCAGGTCTCAGCAATCCCCTTTCTCTTCCCTCCCTCCCTTTTCCTTGGGGCTGAGATGTGGCTGCACCAGTGCAGCTCAGGACCACTCCAGTTGACTAGCCTTGTCTTGGGTTTAGCTCTTCTTTCTGCATCAGAGCTGAGGTCTCAGATCCTAAACCCTTGGGTCGACCCAGACCCCCTGACTTTCCCTGCAGCTTCCAGAACATGTTAGAAGCTTTATCATAGTGAAGTACCTAAGATCTCAACCATCAGCACCCAGAGCTCTCTGCTCAGAAACCAAGTTTCTAATCTTAGAGCCTTGGGATGCACGTTCGCCTCCTGCATTTCTGCCCCACCCCCACCCCACCCCCACCCCATGGTAAAGATTCAATTGGGTGGAACACAAGAATGTTTTCTAAGAATGCAGCCAACTCCTGAGATCCAGGCCTGACTCTCTTCCTCTTCATCCTGCTGAGAAAAACGAACCTCAGCAAATCTTTGTAGATAACTACTTTATGCAGTAGCTAATCTTGTTTGTATTGATAAACTGTGTTGCCTGCCTTTGAGAAAGCTCCAGCTTTGTTTCCTAAAACTCCAGATCACTCTTCAGTCAGTCATATAATATCAAAAAAGTTGGCTTTTAAGAATAGATTTTCTACCTGTGTGTGGTGGAGCCATGCTTGTAAACCCAGCCATCCAGAAGGCAGGAGTACCCTACATATGGGGGGGAGGGAATGGGGGGGGGTAGCCTGAAGTATAGAGATAGATCCTGCATCAAAAAATAAAAAGTAAAAAGCAGCTTTCTCAAAAGAATCACTGTCAGAAGCATAGAAGCTTAAAATGTGAACCATCAGGAAAAAAACAAACAAACAAAAAAACCACTGAGGTAACTGAGCTGAAATCATTCTTACTGAACGGCTTCCTCGTTTTTCCTGTGTCTGGTTTGTGTTTTCGTTGCTTTATATTTCTGAGATGCTGGAGGCAAAGGTGATCAGAAACATCGGCTAAATGCCTCAAACCCCTTTTGGCATCAGAGAGTAGTTATTAACCACCGTCTGCGCATGCGCGCCAGTCCCCAATCCCTATCATTCACAGAGGGGACATCACTGAGGATATATCTCACAGCCCGCTGCTTTTCATCTCAAAGTGCTTGTCAGATGGTGGTCACACACTTAGCTGGCAAAGGACAAAGGAAACTCCTCCTGTGACTGACTTCCATTAAATTCTCCTCTGAGGAGAATTTCGATAGCTCCATGTGTAATGTAAGAGAACACAGAACAGAGCCGCGTCATCTACCCTGCTCTAGACTGTAATGGCTTCCATAACTTATCCATGAAGAGAGACAGGCAAGCTTTCCTGGCTGGTTGGGGCCTGTTTTTAGTTTCTTTGTCAAGAAATGATGATCGAGAGTTATCAGATGTGGCAAATTAGTGTCTGTAGCTTTGTGTTCTCTATCCTGCGATGACTCAGTCTCTGATATGCACAGAGGACAGTGCGTTGCAAACAAATCTCTTTGGAGAGCTGGCTCTTCGTCGTGTTGCCCAATTTCCTCAGTCCATTCACAATGCACTCAGTCTTCACCTTGGAGTAGATGTGAGGGATAGGGGCTAAGGCAGCAGCACTGTTTCTTAAAGGATCTGTTATCTCTGTTATGGTACACTGCAGAGGAACCTCCGGAGCTTCTAGTGAGATGCAGGATGTCTGGAGTGGAGACCGTTTGGAAGCACTCCTAGCTTATGTAACTGATATCTCTGGCTTTCACTTCTCAGTCTTAGAGGCACTTCTGAGGCTGAGCTAGCAGAAGCTTCCCTTGAATCACGGGTCCCAGAACACTTGCCATGCCAGTCTGTGGCTTTTATGGACCATCAAGTTGGCAATCCTGAGAGAACTGGTTGGGCAGGAAACCGGCAGTTTCAGCAAGGGTGATTTGTAAGCTCCCTGCCAAGATCAGGCTAGCCCATGTACTCAGATTTTTACAAATGCTTTCAATGCTATGACCCACTGTCGGAGCAGCTTTACAATAGCAGAGCATAGTAGGACACTCCTGTGGTCCTAGCACTTGGGAATCTGAGGTAGGAGGGTTTGCAAGTTCCAAACCATTGTGGGCTGTATAAAAAGATGCTGACTTGCAGAGCAAGTCTTTTTTTTTTTTTTTAAAGATTTATTTTATTTATTTTATGTGTATGAGTACACTGTAGCCGTACAGATGGCCATGAGCCATCATGTGTGTGGCTGCTGAGAATTGAACTCAGGATCTCTGCCGGCCCCCACCCCCCTCACTCTGGCCCTGCTCTGTCAGGCCCCACTCGATCAGGCCCCACTCGGCATTATTCATTGTAGCTGTCTTCAGATGCACCAGAAGAGGGTGTCAGATCTCATTACAGGTGGTTGTGAGCCACCATGTGGTTGCTGGGATCTGGACTCAGGACTTTCCCAAGAGCAGTCAGTGCTCTTACCCGCTGAGCTGTCTCGCCAGACCGCATAGCAAGTCTTTATTGTGAACTTTCCTAGGACTCTCTGCTAGGCCTCTGTAAAACATCTTATTTCCATGTGAGTGATTTCTATAGTTTAGTTTTTCAATGGTCCAAAGATAATCTAAGAGGATGGGGGTCATGTGACATGAGGAATGGATTAGATGTTAATTTGTCAAAAAGATAATTTTACCCTCAGCACCAAATGATCCTAAAAGCTTTAGACATAGGAAAACAAGGAGTTGCAGTTTTTTATAATATGTAATGTATCTTTTCCCTGAGATTTTGTTTTCTTTTTCTTTTCTTTTCTTTTTTTTTTTTTTTTTTTTTTTTTTTTTTTTTTTTTTTTTT
>NW_022196902.1:835647-857225 GCF_008632895.1 Mastomys coucha | reverse complement strand
CTCAGAAATCCTCCTGCCTCTGCCTCCCAAGTGCTGGGATTAAAGGTGTGCGCCACCACCGCCCGGCCCGAGATTTTGTTTTCTTAACATGAAATCCTGACTACAGTTTTTCCTATGCCAGGTGGAATAAGCTTCTGGTTGAAAAAAAAAAAAATGTTAGTTATATAGAGAAGAATCCGCCACCCTATTGGAAAACATTTCATCAGACAAATACCTTTTCTATTAAAAAATATAGGACTTCTGTCAAATCGAATCTCTAAAGTTTTAAGTATAGAACACTTTAATCATGAAGTGTAGTACCAGTTTTACAAAGTCAATATTTAGTGCCTGAGTTCCATCAGTACAACTTGCCAATACCCGGTGCTAGGGACTGAATATGCGTGTTGCAGATTCTTATCTTGAAGCTCAGAAGTATAACTGCAGGCTTTCCTACCCACACATAAGTTCCCCCAAAATAACAACTCCAAGAGTTAACTATATTTATGAAAAAATGCTTGGACCATAAGCTTGGGTCTGTTCCCTGACTAGCTCATAAAGTAATTATTCCATTTATTCTATCCTAAGTCCACGTGGCTGGTTACCTGGTCCTCAGTTTCATGGTTGTGTCTCCTTCTGTGTCCAGGTGAATTGCCTGTCTGTGCCTGACTCAATTCTTGAATTCCTTTCTCTCTGCCAGATGTCCTGCCTTCCAATCCTGCCTCAGGGCATTGGCCAATCAGCTTTTTATTGACAGGTGAATGCTTTTACACAGTACACAAGAGACTCTCTACTCAGATGCCCAGTGTGATGGAGTACAGGGAGGAGGCTTCTGGAAAGTGACTTGGTCATGAGAATGGAGCTTTCATGACTTGGATCAATGCCCTGTAAGAAAAACTAGGACAACCAAGACCTGTCTATTTGCACTATGAGGGTCCAGCAAGAGTGTGCAACTTGCAAACCAGAAGAGTTAGTTCCTCACCTCCAGCAGCATTAAGCATCACCTTGATCTTGCACTCCAGAGCCTACAGAGTTATAAGAAACTAGTGTCTATTGTACAGCTCACCCAGTCTGTGATGTCTTAGCCATGGAGCCTGAATTTTTATTTCATTTATAGACTCCCTCTCTTCCCTTCTCTTTGGATTATCTGCAAACAAATCACACATAGCAACCATTTTTATCTACAGATACTTCAGCCCCCACCTATACAACCCTCTCTGTATACATCTAAGTATTTAAAAACATAATTGCAGTAGCTTCATGGTAGTTACATACTTAGTTGTTGGACTCTAATGTCACCAGACAGCCCTGCATTGTGTGCATTTCCTTGATTTGCAGCATGTTGGTTTTTATCTGTTTGCTTAACTCATTATTCAACACCTTTTCTCCACAGTACACTTGATCTACAACCCTCTTGAATGTGTAAGTTCTTACTCCTCTTCATCTCCCAACTTGATTTTAAGAACCTGGACCACTCACTGGGCCTTCTCATGTAGCTGTATTCTGGATCTTGATGATGATTGCATCTCTCTGGGACTGTAGCATCCATTCACTCTGTTCTCTTTCTCCAGTTCTTTGGTGCTTAGATGTAGAAATATTCTGAACTTTCAGTTCTGGATTCTGGTGAGAGTCTGTCCTTAGTGGGGCTGCAAGATTTCTCATTGCAGCATTTTGAGAAGTGGGTGATGCCTCATTCTAACCCCTTTCAGTATTTAATGCGTAAATGCAGTCATACCTTTTGTATGCAAATATAAAACTCATTTTGCACCCTTGATAAGTGAGGTATATCATTTATCATGAATAGGACTCAAGGACTGGGGATTGGTAACTTGTATTTGTCCTCAGGACCCACTATGGTGTAAAAAGAGAGCTGGTTTGCAGAAATTGTCCTTTGACCTCTGCAGGCACACCAAAGTATATACACTGTGGTACACACACACCCCTCTCAGAATAAATAAATAGGTGAAAATGTAATCATAGGATAGGCTAGAACTAAATACATAAATTACAATCTAATCTCTATATTTACTTTGCATAGAATAAAAATTAAAATATATAAAATGATATCATAGTCCACTCAGGTTAATATACCTAAGTACCACAGTCACTTGTGAGCAACAAGTGTACCACACATTCGTACCACACAGTTCTGAAGCCTGAGTCCAAGGAAGGTGCTTGCGTATTTGGTGTGTGATGAGGGCCTGTTTCCTGTTTCTTAGTCTGGATCATCAAGCTGGATCTCACTTGGCAGAAGAGGCAAGATACCTTCTGGGACTCTTTTATAGGGCACTAATCTCTTCACAGGGGCTTCACTTCATGATCCAACTGTCTCTCCCAAGCCTTTAGCACATTGATTGTTATAATCCAACATAAATATTCAAAACATACCAGTTCAAATTAGACTATGTAAAACAGATGAGTGGCCTATGCAATGTAGAAGTTTTACTTTTTAAAATTCAGTCAGTCCAGAGATGGGTAGCTTCTGGAACAGTGGTTCTCAATCTTCCTAATGCTGCAGCCCTTTTAATACAGTTTCTTATGTTGTAGTAACCCCCAATCACAATATTATTTCATTGCTACTTTGTAACTATTTTACTCCTGTTTGAAATCATAATGCAAATACCTTATATGCAGAATAGTCTTAGGCAGCTACTGTGAAAGGGTCATTTGACACCACTACTGTCTTTGTGTTCCCCAAAGACCCCCATTCCCCATCAGCCAGGGGTTGCACCCACAGGTTGAGAATGACCTGCTTGTGACATAATCATCAAGGAATCATATTTTCTAGTGCATGGCTTCTGCCTCCTGGTCCAGTGGCCACTGAAGTGACCATCCTTAATGGATAAAGGCATGTAATAAAAACCTGTCTCCCAGCTGAATCAGCATCTTTTCAGCAGCTGTTCCAGACCCTTAGCTGAGCAAGTTGCTGTGTTTATAGTCATTCATAGCTTCAGGAACACAGGACACATTAGACAGGTACTCTGCTCATTCATTGTGGTATCAGGCTCTGCCTCTCCTCTCAGGATGTCTGGGTACCACCAGTACAACGGCTTGGAGAAGACTAGGTGAAGTCTGGAATGAATGGGGTCCTCAGTCTGCTTTTTCCTTTTCAGGTGTCAGGTATCTGCTGCCTGCCAGGCCAGGAGCAGATGAAGCAGCAGAGTCCAGCATGAGCAGGATCCCAGTCTGATTAGGGGAGAGAAGGCCTTCTCCAAGAATCTTAGTATTATGGCTCTTTTAAACAGAGGCCTTCCCCGATGATCTTCAATGACATAGTGTAGGCTTATCTTTTTATATTTTTTTCAAAACCTACTTTATTTACTGTTCTTAAATGCTTGAACCTCCCTTCTAGCCCACTGACCAGAGGCAGGGAAGGAGGAAGGTTATTAGGAAAAGGTGGATCCGTTTAGAAGTAGTTACTTGGGGTGATTCCACTCTTCATTGTCAAGATACCACCAGTCTAGTTCAATAGCAAACACCAAACAGGAATCAGCAGCAGCCGCAGGATGCTGCAGAAACAGCAACGCTCTTGCTGATCAGGTACAAATCAGCCTCAGTGACCAGAATAAGCCAGAATACCATGAGAAGTTCTTTGGTGCATTTCTCTCTACGAAGTGAAGGTCAGTGGACATCAGTGAAGACCAGGGATGTGATGGTTTGTATATGCTTTGCCCAGGAAGTGGAACTATTAGGAGGTGTGGTCTTGTTGGAGTGGGTGTGTCACTGTGGGTGTGGGCTTTAAGACCTCATCCTAGCTGCCTGGAAGTCAGTATTCAGCTAGCAGCCTTCAGATGAAGATGTAGAATTCTCAGCTCCTCCTGCACCATGCCTACCTGGATGCTGTCATGTTCCTGCCTTGATAATAGACTGAATCTCTGAACCTGTAAGCCACCCCCAATTAAATGTTGTCCTTAGAAGAGAGTTGCCTTGGTCATGGTGTCTGTTCAGAGCAGTAAAATCCCAAGACAAGGGAAGACCAACAAAGAAGCAAAGTGTTGTTTGGCCTAACAATGCAAGAGCGTCCTCTCACTGTTTGTGGGTTCCGTTTATATTCTTTCTAAACAACAAGCCCTTTCAAGTGTTTGTTTTCAGCAAAACATCACATGCCCTCTCCCAAGACAGCTTCCACAGTAACACAACTGAGTTGTTAAAGACACCAGAAATTTCCACTTCAATGAAGCTCTCTGCAACGATTGTAGTTTGTTTGTATTTCTTTGCTGGGGATGAGTTTATTTGGGGTAAACCAAGGGTTATATAGTTTTGGGGGTGAGAATGTCCAGGGTGGAAAAAGGTCATTGGCTGTCAGCTAAGGTACTGAAATGTCTCATTATCGTGGAGAGAAGTTCCATGTTCTATGCTACATGACTGATTACTGTGACCACCTGATTGGGGTCTCTGGGTTACTGCTCTGAGGCAAGCCTGGAAACAGGGAGGGAGTTAGCCCCCATTCTTTCTGATCTCAGGATGAGATCCTAATCTTAATTTTTGAGATCTTTAGGGTTTGATTGTGTCCTACCTCGCCAGTTCTGTGCCAGTGCCCCACAATCCGTCACAATATTGAAAGAGTGATACAGAAAATTTAGACAACCACGGGTGATAAATGCCCATTATGTGTGATGTGGAATTAATAATGGTGCACTCCATTATTATGTGAACATGATTATCAAACTCTGGGAAAAAAGTGTTGATCCAGAAATGAAATCCAGAGACATGCACAAAAATGCAGAGACATCCTTGAGCATAGTGTTTGACAAACAAACAAAAAAACCCAGGCAAACATGAGAGTTCAAGCAAGGCGTATCCAAACAAAGGAATGATTGGGAGACCGTTTTTACGTCATTCCAGATGGGTGGGGGGAATGCAGGCTTAAGCCAAGTAAGGGGATAAGACACAAATGAACAGTGAAACAAAACAGGTGACTTTCAAGAGATGACCTTCGCAGACTCTTGCTTCTCTAAACATTTCTAGATGCTCCTTTTGTCCCACACAAACTAGAGCTTTGATGCACTTCTGTTCTCAAGTCCATGAAAGAACATGGTTTATGCATCTACTTTGTGGTTGCTTCCCTGTTATCTCTGTGGGGAAACTTGAATAAAAAGAAAAAACAATAGCAGAAAACAAAACAAAACAAAACAAACAACAACAAAACAATTAGTGGCTTACTTGACATCATACGTTCTTCTGGGCATATACTCATAGTCTGTGAAACTTGTTCCATCACTATACCATTTTATAGCTGGGTAAACTGAGGCATGAGGTGATTAAAGAAGTCACACTTTCAATAGCAATGTAGACCAGGATTTGGACTGGATGCTCCATACTGTACCTAATGGAGCAGTTGAATCACATGTCACCCTGGATAATCTGGGCAAATTGTGAAGGTAATCAAGGAGATGGGACATGGTCCAGATCTGTTTCATTATAAGTGATGACACTGGGGTAAGGTTTGCCAGTATTTTCACAGTTCAATGCAGACATGGTTCTGACCCTGGGTCAGCATCACTGCCAGGTACTTAGCCCAAGAAGTTTAAGACCCTAGACCTTCTGACAGCCCCTGGGAAAGGCTCTCTCCTATATGATCTGTACATTTCCGGCCCCCTGAGAAGACCCCTGAGAGTCAGACACACTGCCGTAAAGCACAGCATCCCTCCTGGAGTCTCCCAGCTCACTCACACACTCTGCATTTGGTGGAAGTATTAGTCAGGGTTCTCTAGAGTCACAGAACTTATGGTAGTCTCTATGTAGTAAAGGAATTTATTGATGACTTACAGTCTGTAGTCCAACTCCCGACAATCAACTCCCAACAATGGTCGGCAACAGCTGTGAATGGAAGTCCAAGGATCCAGCAGTTGCTCAGTCCCACAAGGCAAGCAGGCGAAGAAGAGAGAGAGAGAGAGAGAGAGAGAGAGAGAGAGAGAGAGCCTTCCTTCTTCCAGTGTCCTTATATAGGTCTCCAGCAAAAGGTGTGGCCCAGATTAAAGGCATGTGCCACCACACCTTTAATCCCAGATGATCTTGAACTCATAGATCTTCCTATTTTAATCTTCTGGAATTCATAGCCACTATGCCTCAAGATCTCCATGCCAAGATTGAGGTCGGAAACTTGTATCTCTCAGCCGCCAGATTAGGGACACAGGTGAGCCTTCTAACTCTAGATTGTAGTTCATTCCAGATAGAGTCAAGCTGACAACCAGGAATAGCCGCTACAGAGGACCACTTTCTGGATTTTCGCCAACTTCAGATTTTGTTGCAGTGTTATGTGTTTGGCCTGTTTTGCACTGAGCTGCACTGTCACATATTTCATTGATAAACAATTCTGGCTTACCTGTATGGCAGATTCCAACCTTGACAGAGAACAGAGCAGAGCAGAGGCCATTTTTCCTGCTTCATTTAGGAAGTTTGGTGGTTGGGCCCATCCCTCTGTTTCTACCATACTCCTTGCCCCCCGTCCAACTTCCTCTGTGTCCATGAATGTTCCCATCCTTGTTCCTGTATCCTTTTGGTTTAATGGGAAGACAGGGCCCAGCCTCCTTTAGTAGATAAAGAGAAGATGGAGAATGCTAAGATGGGAGAGGGGTCCTGACTGGCAGAGGTAGTGTTGGGCAGCCTCGAGGCTCCAAACTGGGATTACAGCAAGGGTAAGAAGGAAGGCTCCCAATTCAGTGGCAGAAGCCCTCCCCAGCTCCTCCTCCTCCTCGGCCCTCCTCTGTTTTCTGGAAGGTCTACACCAGAGATTCTCAACTTTCCTAATACTGTGACCCTTTAATTCAGCTCATGTTGCAATGACCCACAACCATGAAATTATTTCTTTACTACTTCATAACTGTAATTTAGCTGTTGTTATGGGTCACAATGAAAATACCCGGTATGCAGGATATCTGATATGCAAGCCCTGTGACAGGGTCCTTGGGACTCTCAAAGGTGTCATGG
This sequence comes from Mastomys coucha, assembly GCF_008632895.1. NCBI lineage: Eukaryota > Metazoa > Chordata > Mammalia > Rodentia > Muridae > Mastomys > Mastomys coucha. The sequence continues at coordinate 850,319 of NW_022196902.1, read as the reverse complement.
CCTATAAGTTGAGAAGCTCTGGTCTACATGGTCACCTCTGTCAACAGGTGCACTCTCCCGGAGCATGGCCTGCTTTAACCTACCCGGCGTACTCAGCCTCTGCCTGCTTGACTGGAATGAGCATGTGCCAGGACTTTTAGTGAATGCTAAAATGAACCAGAGTTTCTATTGCTTATGACACTGCTTCCACTCGAGATGGCTGAAATCACAGACATGCTACAGGAATGCTGGCTTCTCTCTAAACACACCAACTTTACCCCCATCACACCCCAAGGCAGTGATGCTTGGGGACACTTGAGCTTCTGATTTTCCTGGAGAGCTGTAAAAGTCATGTTCCCAGGCCTCACTGACAGCCTCTAACTCAGAGGAGCTGGGCGTCTGAATCTTAACATGTGTCCCCAGGGACTTAGGACAGGTAGCCAGTGGGACTCCATTCCAGCATGATCTGAGCAGCACCTTTCCATCTTTCTTCAAACCCCGTGGCACCGTGCCTGCCAAACCATAGGCGTGGCTTTGCTGTAGCATGCACCCTGTGCATAGACAGACAGCTGTGGATCCCAGAAGACAGTCAGAGTTTGCTGCAAAACAGTCTGTGAGGAGACAATCCCGTTGCTTCCCACATGGTATAAAACCTGGGATACCCGCAAGTCAACCGAAATGTGGTTTCCTGCACAGAACTATCACCGAATGCCCTGAAATGAGCTTCCCAGTGTCATTTCCCATATAAAAAACTATTAAGCTAATAAGACTTGTTTTCCTGTGAGAACACATTGGGAAAAGGAGTGTTTCTGTCCCATCTTAACATTCGTTACCAAAATTAATAGGCCTTCTTCCTTGAGTCCTCTCTGCAGCTCTCAGCTATTAAATAGCTGTTTGATTTACTATAGCCCCTAATGACTCCCTCATTCTTCAGCGGTTCTTAATCAGCCAACACCTGCATTTGTCTGCAGTCAAGGTGCTCTTAACAGATTGGCCTGCAGGATGCTTATGATAGACATTTTATGAGGTTGTCATCTTTACATTTTTCTTTGTCATGCAAAATACTCTTTTTTTATTACCTGTACTTGCTTTCATAGGATGATTAAAGTATTACAGGCAATGCCTTCGACTGAGTCCACATTTCCTAACAATGCTTTATGATTAGGCCTAGATCCTGCTGTGCCTAACAAACTTCCAGAAGATATCAGTGCACTTTGATGGTGTAGGCTTTAGCTTTGATTCCTAAATGTTGTTTCATGTTCCAAGACATGTAGGGTATTTTCCCCCTTTTCCGTATTTTTTTAAAAAATTAATTAATACAAAGCACAGCAGTTCATACCTATAAATCCCAGCTTAAGACGCTGAGACAAAGCCGGGCGGTGATGGCACATGCCTTTAATCCTAGCACTTGGGAGGCAGAGGCAGGCGGATTTCTGAGTTTGAGGCCAGCCTAGTCTACAGAGGGAGTTCCAGGACAGCCAGGGCTACACAGAGAAACCCTGTCTTGGAAGAAAGAAAGAAAGAAAGAAAGAAAGAAAGAAAGAAAGAAAGAAAGAAAGAAAGAAAGAAAGAAAGAAAAGATGCTGAGACAAGAGAGTTGATGTGAATTCAAGGGCAGCTTGAGCTATGTAACAAGTCTAGTCTACCTTGGACTATACAAGGAGACTTGATTTAATGACAAACCTAAGTACTGTTCTTAATTTTCCTTTTTCACTTTCTATAAGATATCTTTGTAGTTATACCAGATCTTTTCTGGCTCCTGGTGTAATTGTTCCTGTTCTCTAGGCTTTTCCAGCCTGGCCAAAGAAAGTGTTAAAGTTAGCTCAGCTACGCAAGCCTTCCTCCGTCTCAGTGTATGCAGGGTAAGAATGTGTGTATTACGTTGCTTCTGGTGTCTGGAGTAGAAACTTAAAAGAGTTTTTTGGAAAGCCATTTGGATGGTATTTTGCTAGGGCAAACATGTGAAGGAATGTTTAGCTGAAGTCGACACAGGGAAAAAGGATGTTCTACTCAAGCAAGCACATGAAAGGACACATGACGAAAGATGTTTCAATATCAACACACATATATTGGTCCACCTTACATTGTGTAGTTGAGCTCCATTTACTGGAACTCCATAGAGAGAAAGGCACCAAAAAACCTCTGGTGGTGTGCTGTGGCTTCTTGCTGCTTCCGCAGACTCGGGATGATTGGCAGAGAGATGTCAGTTGAGACACACTTATTTCTGAGACAAGACATGTTCTGAGGCAAGACCCCTAGAGGACACGTGATGTTTGGAGGGAGAATAAAAAGGACTCGATAGACAGTAATGGAGGCTGAGCTTGGCTTGCTCATAGAATTAGCTGTGCAATGCTTGTTGGTCTCACTTCTTCGCTGATCTTTGCTTCACTGAGAGAGAGGCATATCTGAGAACTCTACCTGTTGTTCCTGTTGGCCCTGGTCCCTCCCGCTGACTCCTGCTGAGGCTGAGGCCTGGCTGGCTCTGTTAGGTCTTGTCACCTTTGCTGCTATCCCAGTACTACCAAACTGATACATCCATGAAGTGTTTGTGAGTGGATTGAGCTGCCACTGCTGACCTATGAACTAAACTGCCGATTTCCAGAGAATACAGACAGGAGTTGCTCCAAAGAACCATTTCTAAACAGTCCACTTCCCCCATATCTTTTCTTTTCCACTACCTTTGGTGGGTGGTGGGATAAAAGGGGAAGTTAAAGTATTTAAGAACCATTATTAAAAGTAAATTTTGAAAAAATTAAAGTTACAAGTGTCTAGGGCTGTAAACACACACAGGAACACACATGCACACACACTTATGAAAATGTGTGTATTTGCATGTATAGCTGCATCTATCTGTTTATCTGCCTATCTATTTATCTATCTGTCTATCTGCCTATCTATCTATCTATCTATCTGTCTGTCTGTCAATCTATCTATCTATATATCTATCTATCTACCTATCTATCGATAGTTTTTCTAGGCAAGTATTGTCTTGATGGAATATCGTTTATTGTTTCTTCCTTTGGCTCGGTTACCCAACGCCAACCATATTCCCAGATATTAAATGGAAAATTTGAGAAATTGGTGATTGTACATCACAAAGTATAGAGAAATAAAAGTTTTTTCTGTTCTGCCTGAGACAGAGTATTCACACTGTGTGTACTACCCACTAGTCAGTGATTTCATTGTTGTGTTTATTACTGTATTGACTGTCTTAGAATCAAAGGGATCAAAACTCCCTTACATAATAGCAGATTATGTCACTATGGAAACAGCCATGCATAGTAGCAAAACATACCACCATATCTCATCATTTACCTCGTCAAATAGGAGTCCTGTCATCTCAAATCAGTTATCACAAGAGAGGACGGCATCTCAAGGTGCCACACGCACACAGACGTCTCATGGTCTATTGTAATAATTGCTTTATCTTTTTTTACTCTTGTTTATTTCTTAGTGTGCCTAATTTATATACCACCCTCATTACAGGAGGAGTTCATCTATAGGAAAAGCTTGCTATACATAGAACTCAGTACAGTATGCAGTTCCATGCATCCACAGAAGTTGTTGGAACATATTTCTGTAGTCAAGTGCCATGGTCGTTGTAAGGGACTAGACTCAAGTATTTTCAAAATTGTTTCTCATGGCATTTATTCCGCAAGTGTTTTTCTTGATGTTTTCTGTGTGCGTGTTTTATCTTTGGTGATGAAATCAGTAATTTATTGTCATTACTCTTCAAAATATATTTTATTTTTTATGGCTTTGGTATCAGCAGAGCTTTCTTACTAGGGTGTTCCTAGGTAATTTCCAGCCATCAAATTAAAATACCTGAGTTTGAACTAGCTTCAGGAGGACAGGCAGTTTTAAAGCCTTGTATTTATTAGCATAATGTTGTTAAAAGTAAAAGCTGCTGGCAGATCTTCACTGACAGAATTTATTGGAGCAAAACATGATTCATGAATCGGGCAGCACTCAGAACTGGAAGAGGTTCAGAGAGCCCCGCCACGCAACGTAGGCAGTGTACTTACTATCCAGCGTGAGGAAGTAAAGTGCAGAGAGAAGGTGGCTCTTTAAACCTGGGTTTCTTGCTTTATATGGGCATGGTCTGATCAGATGCTAGCTTGTGACTAGCTGAGACCCAAACCTTCATATCAAAAATGAGACTCCTAGGTTTCCTCTACCTTCAAATTAACCAAATGAGGATGCCGTTACATAGGTTCATTACATAGGTCATCAAAAGACTGAGGCAGCCTGAGGTTCAAGGCCTCGGCTTATAAACCTGGCTGCCTCGACCTTACAAGCAATTGCAAGGTATCCTTCCATACCATTTGAGAGTGGCAATGGCCTGCCTGCCTCATTGGGCTTATGAGAGAAGCAAGTACTGCCAATCAGGTTTACCATGTACCAGGCACTCAGTGAAGCTCAAGTCACACCCACTCCAGAAGGACCAACAGTTCCCCCCCACCCCTTTGCCGCCCCCGATTCCTCATATGTCTCTCTGGGATCCCTCCCTTTGCTTATTATTTAGACCATCAGATGCTAAATGATGAAGAATGTGTTTAGTGTTCAGTGTTTTGTGCCTGATACTGGCCTGTAGAAGAGGACATGCGTGCATAAGTCTAGTGGTTTGAGACACTGTGAGAGAGATTCTGCTAACTTCGGGGCTCTAGCTTTATACTCAAATATCCCTCCATACTTTTGCCACATGTAGGCCCAGGGATGCTCCAGGAACCTTTTACCTAACCTTTCCTGATTATTTCTCAGGATAAAGGAGAAAAATGCAGGGCTGGGCTTCAGCATACTACCCGTCCTTGCACAGGCCCGTAATGAGATTTCTTGGCCATTTAAAAAATGTAACTCATGGGGCTGGAAAGATGGCTCAGTGGTTAGGAGCGCTGACTGCCCTTCCAGAGGTTCTAAGTGCAATTCCCAGCAACCACAAGGTGGCTCACAACCACCTGTAATGGGATTCTACGCCCTCTTCTGGTGTGTGTCTGAAGACATCTATAGTGTATTCATATACATAAAAGAAATGATCTTTAAAAAAACTGTAACTCAATTTTCTTTGTTGGTCTGCTCTTTTGAAAGAAAGCTACATGTTATTAAATTTAAAAAACAGGGATGAGAACTATATCTGGATTATTTTTACTAAACCACCGTCTATATGTCAGCTGGGTTTCTATTAGATGTGGCAAATTGACCCACACCAGAGCAAGCCACAACTAGCCAGTGAGTCTCTTTGCTTGGTAAGCTGTTCTTACTAAGCATATCTGATGTCGGAGATAGATGACTACAGCGTTAATTAGGTGTTGAAACTTGCAGAAGTCTCTGGGGGCATTCCCTTGATAGTACACAAGACAAGTCTATTAATTATTTCTAACAAGGAATGATTAAGTAACATCAGTTCATAGCCAAGTGCAAGTGAAGCCAGGCAGGCAGTGTGAAGACCCTCTCTGGTCAGAACATCATTCTTTTTTCTAATAGGGGAATGATCCATGAAGACAAAGCCACCCCCATGAGGGAGCCTGAAGAGTATTGGGGAAGACTAAATTCTTACAGATGAGGGAATCGAGGATGATATAATGCCTGCTCTGTACAGACCATAAGGCCAGGTGATAGATGGAGGAGGCTGAAGAGCTGGAGAATATGCGAACCTTTGCATCCTGCACAAAGCAGAGCTGCTTCTAGGTGGTTGTGCATGTTGCTCATTTATGCTGTCTTGTGGCAGTGTTGGGATGGTTTCTCCAGGCTGCCACTCTAAAGCTGCAAAATGCTTCCTCTCCGGGGTCCCTCAGTACCCAGTGTTTTGCTAGGAATAAGGTTTGGGTAGGCTTAAGCATTACACCGCCTTGGTCTGGCTTTGGAACACAAACATCTGTCATAAGGACCTGCTGAGTCCTACAGTGCTCCAGACATCTGCCCTGAGAAACAGCTTCAGGTCAGGGAGGTGTGAAGGGGAAGAGAGAGAAGGGATTCATTTGGAAAAGTCCACTGTGGGGAAGTGAGGTAAACATGTCCCTGGTAACTTCCTCTTTTGTTTAAGAGTTTATTTAGGTACTAGGAGATAATTGCTTTTTTTTTTTCCTTTTGGTTTTATTTTGTTTTGCTTTGCTTTTTGCTTTTCAAGACAGTTTCTCTGTGTAGCTCCGGCTGTTCTGAAACTCTGTAGAGCAGGCTGGCCTTGAACTCAGAGATTCACCTGCCTTTGCCTTCTGAGTACTGGGATTAAAGGTGCATGCCTCCATTGCCAGCTTGCTCTCTCTCTCTCTCTCTCTCTCTCTCTCTCTCTCTCTCTCTCTCTCTCTCTCTCTCCCTCCCTCTCTCCCTCTCTCCCTCTCTCCCTCTCTTTCTATCTCTTCCCCTCCCTTCCCTTTCTTCTTTCTTCCTTCCTTTTTTTCTTTCTTTCTTTTTTTTATTTGCTTATTTAATGTTTCTTTTTTTGTTGGTTTTTGTTGTTATTGTTGTTTTGTTTTGAGACAGTCTCTCTACATATCTCTGGCTCTCATGGAACTCACTCCATGGACCAGGCTGGCCTCAAGCGTAAAGAAATCAGCCTGCCTCCCCATTTCTCAAGTGCTGGGATTAATCCCATGCACCAGTATGCCCAACTTCTCCTACTGAGTTTTTCTCTTGAGGTTTGCATGTTAGGGTTTTTACCTGCACAGGACTAGACAATGTGTGGCCTTTCATATCTGGTTTCTGTTTTCCATTTTCTGTTACTAAGCAGAATCCTGTCAAGGTCACCCATACTGTAGCAAGTGGCTTAGGCAGAAAAAACAGGATTCTACCAAATAGACATGCTGCCTCTTGGCACCTGTTTCTCATTCAGTAAGCATTTGAGTCGTCTCCAGTTCCTGGCTATCTACCCGTACCAGGTCACATGTACCAGCATTATGATAAGGTTTAGGGTCTTGGCATTCTTGCCAATATTTCTTACTTTATTCCACGTCTTAGGTCGGTCACCTGCTAGGTATAAAGTGGCACTGCCTTCCAGGGAACCTTCTCAGAGAGTGTTTGAGTTTGTATTTCTACTGTTGGTACGTTCTATATTTCTGGAATCTCAGCAAAACCCCAGTGCCTCTGCCTCTCATTCCTAGTTGCAGCTCTATGTCTAGCTCTTTGAATAAGCTAGACATAGGTTATCTTACAGCCGACACTGTCTTTCCCTATGTGGCTTGGTTTGCTGAATATGTTACCCACACCTGGGCAGAATGCAGCTGCTCGCTTACAAACAGAGACTGGTCATCAGGGTGCAGTCCGGGATTTCGTCCCTCACACCTTTTCTGCAACTGTTGTTGTTGTTCAAGGCATGACCTAAGCAACTCTCAACTGAACTTGGTCTCTCTAGGGCCAGTAAATTGTTCTAGTTTCAGCTGGGCCCTAACTCTGTGGACAGAAAAATGTCCTGTCCCTCATGTATAAGTAATATTAGTAACAGTAAAACCCCACTGTTATTTATCTTACTGTGTGTGTGTGTGTGTGTGTGTGTGTGTTATGTGTGTGCAGAGGCAAAGCCCTACTGTTCTCTTCTATCACCTTGTACCTTATTACTGCAAGACGGGACCTCTCCTTGAACCTGGAGCAAGCTCCACTGATCCTCCTGTCTAAGTCTCTACCCCTCAGCGTTAGAGTTACAAGTGCCTAGAGCCATGCCTGGCTCTGTACAGGGTGCTGGGGATTTGAACTCAGGTCCTCCGGCTTTTGCAGCAAATACTCTCACCTGCCGAGCTATCTACCCTGCCCTTCCTTGTGGTATTTTAGTGATGACGTAAAATGAACATCACAAAGCAAGTAGTCTAAGACATGACAACTTAAATTATTTATAAAATAGAAGTTAATTTTGTATGTTGTCCTTCAGTGCTTTGCTCAAATACTCTTTCTTGTAGAAGATAGGGACAGTGAGCTACAGTGGTCCACAGGTGTAGTCAGCTTGATGTTGCAACTCCCATGACTTAAGATTTTGTTTTTGCATTTTAAAATAATTTTGATTTAAAAAAATGTGTAGAAGTGTGTGAATATGTGCACAGGAATTCAAGTCCACACTTGAGGAGTTCAGAAGAGGACAACTTGGATCCTTGGGAGCTGAGATTACAGGTGGTTGTGAGCTGCTAGTGTGCTCTGTGAACTAAACCAAAGTGCTCTGGAAACATGGCAAGGCTCCTTAACTGGGGAGCCATCTCTTCAGCTCCTTTCATTTTATCATTTTATTTATTTTTTAAAGAGGAAAACCAAACCATGAAAGACAGTGTGACATAATGTTTGTAGGTTCTAAGGTTTAACATACTTTCTAGAAGGTTCTTTACAGTAAAAGTTCACCAACTTTGGTTGTGAGACCTTCTCCATTTTTTCCCGTTCCCACTCTGCCCAGCCCCACCACAGGGGCTGATTCTGTACACAGGCTCCCTCTCAACTCATACTGGATCTCCCTGGATCTTTCCCACCAATAAATCTCCCGGTGCTCCATAGGAAGTTAGTACCACTCCGGGGTGAAGGGGGACCAAGGTAGGAAGGCCTCTAAAGAACAGTACTGCCTAAGTCCTATGGAGGGTGTGATGGCATCTTCTTAGGCCATCTTCTGTGTTGAGCAATGTCTGTGTCCAGCTTTATCCTGAAGTCTGTAAGTATGGAAGGGCATGGTATATTTTCTCTGAGCCATGTCGATGGAATGTCCATGGTGAGTATTGTGTGTGGGAGTGTGTGTAGGAGCATATTCTGTATATGTGTATATACATGAGTTCCTACACATGCACACACTCATGCATTCATGTACAGTAGTCTAAAGGTTGAAATTAGGTGTCTTCCTGTATAGAATTTCTACCTTATATTTTGAAATAATTTCTCTCATTGAACTTGAAGCTAGACTGGCTAGTCAGGAAAGACCCTGGGATCCTCCTATCCTGCCCTTAGTCCAACACTGGAGTTACAAACATCAGCCTTGAAGCCCACCTTTTCATGTAGGCACTGGGAATCCCATCTTAGGGCCCCAGAATTGTACAAGAAACAACCTTACCCACAGGGCCTTCTCCTGAGCTCTTCGGATGCACATAAGCTCAGACACTCTCAGCTTCTCTCTTGAGAGGGAGCTTGGCCTAGCTATAAGCCGCCCAGTCAGTAGTTTATTTGCTACTCCTAGCAAGATAGTATTATTGCCGTGCTTTCAGCCACACACTACAGGATTCCCACACAGGCTGCACTAAGAGGCAGCTAGCTACATTTGTATTTGCATGCTTGTGACAGAAGCGACCATGATTCTGCCTGCTTGATCCTGTTACTTTAGGGCATTTTCAATGAAATTCTCTGCTTGTTTTTCAAATAATCAGGTTTGTGTTGGATTTCTCAAGCAGAAATGGATGCTTTGTCTCCACACTTGAGCTTTAGCCTAAGGTTGATGGAATTAGCTGTGCAAAAACATTGTTTCTGTAAGCTCTCTCTCTTTCTCCCTCTCTCTCTCTCTCTCTCTCTCTCTCTCTCTCTCTCTCTCTCTCTCACACACACACACACACACACACATACACACACACACACAGGGGAGGGTGGTGCAGGGAGGGTGATGAGAAACAATGAGATTGAGAATGAGATTGTTTTTTGTCCAAGGAATTAACAATGCAGTTAAAGGATTTGCAACTAGTAATGATGCTTAAAATGTCTACCAAAAAAGAAATCAAAGAGAAAAAGAAATCATTTGAGTGTAGAGTAGGTTTCTTTCCCAAGCCACCAGTCAGTGGAGTAGGTGAGATGATGTCCCAGTCATGTTTTTAAGCAGTTGCTGCTGGTGCTCATTTTTAGTTAACATTAAACTTCTGAAACTTCAAAGGGCTGGACTATAAATTCATGAAAAATAGTGTTGCATTTCCAGCCTGTGATCCCCTGGGTAAGGTTGTACTTCATGATGGAGGATGAACATAATTTAGCTTGGGAAAAGCTCACAGAGTGGGGTTGAAACTTGCTTACTGACTCCAGGTGCAAGCAATAGGGAGCTTTTATAGCCAGGGCTCTTACATTAAAGCTGGGAGAGAGGGAGACAAGGTTGGAAGGATTCTCTAGCTATCATTTGAGCACCTAAGTTTTTTGTTTTGAGTAGACCTTATTCATCCTCAGAAGAGAGTCTTTACCATAACTGAGTTGGTCTCCATTGCTGCACAAGTTGGGTTGACTAGTTGCCCAGGAGGGTGTATGACCTTTCTCTATTGCTGAGTTGACCAAATCAAATTATAGAAGAATTCATTAGGGGCTTAGAGTCCATGACAAATAGGGCATGGAGCATGGTAGCCGGTAGATAGACATGGTACTGGAGACAGAGAGACAGAGAGAGACTAAGAATGGCATGAGCTTTTGAGACTTCAAAGCTGGTCCCCAGTGATAAACAACTTTCAACAAGGCCACACCTCCTAATCCTTCTCAAACTGGTCCACCAAATGGGGATCCATGTATTTGAATATATGAGCCTATGGGGGCCATTCTCATTCAAACCATCTCAATGTACATTTGTTACTGAAGTTTATTCTTTATCTAGTTACCACTGACTTCAATTCTATTCCATTGATCAACCTGTCTGTTTTTATGCCAGGTCCACCTGGGGCACAGCCAGCAGAGACCCATGACACCTATGTCCATTTTAAATAATAAACAAACATTTAAAATGCAAAGAAAAAGGTATGCATTTGCATTAAGCTAAAAGCCATGGCATAATTGAATGTCCTAGCCTCTAACACCTAAGATTGCCTCTTAAAACTATAGTTCCTCCTTACATTTTAACTTTTCCTGTTTTATCTCATCTATCCATCCTAATGTGAGCTCTTCTGACAAAGGTTTCTTGTTGTTGCTTAGTCAGATCAAACCCCTCACTAATTGTGGGCAACAGAAATTTTATATGTGCCCTGTGGCTTGGGGCTCTCTTGACCCAGGACAGTTAACTGCTCTGAAATTGACATCTTCTTTGCCTATTAGTGAAGCCCCATTGGAATGGCAAACATTTGTGTGAGTTTTATGCAAATATTTCTTTCAAATAATGATTTATTTTATTTGATAAATCACTTTGATAGCCTTACTAGGCCTTGCTATAGGGAGAGACCTTTCCTTTGACTTGGAGATTTCTGGGGAGAAAAAAAATCTGTTTACTCAGGACCAAGTAACCAAGGAGAATGAGTGCAGGGGGGGGGGGAGGAGGGAGGGAGAGAGAGAAAGAGAGGGGGAAGGGAAGGAGGGAGAGAGTGGGAGAAAGATTCTGCTTGATCAGATCCCCATTTGTGTGATCAGGTCTAGATTCTATGGCATACCAGCTCAAGGAAAAAAAAAAAGATGCAGGTGTTAAAAGCTCCCAACATGTAGGCTGTGTGACATTTTTCTGTTGGAGAACAATTTAAATATCTTATTACCATCTCTGGCTAAGAATATCGTATGAATTCTGGATTCACATCTGAAGCTAACATTGTGGTTCAAGATTGCCTGGTTGCTAATTCTCTACTTCATTTCATTGTGTGGGGGTGATGTCATTTTATATAAAGGAGAAAATGTATGCCGTCTTTGCCCTTCTCCAGCTGTCAACACACCTGTGCTAGGGCAAGTGACTGTACTAGTCAGGTTTCTATTCCTGCACAAAACATTATGACCAGGGAGCAAGTTGGGGAGGAAAGGGTTTATTCAGCTACTAACTTCCACATCACTGTTTATCACCAAAGGAAGTCAGGATTGGAACTCAAGCAGGTCAGGAAGTGGGAGCTGATCCAGAGGCCATGGAGGGATATTGCTTACAGGCTTGCTTCCCCTGGCTTGCTCAGTTTGCTCTCTTATAGAACCTAAGTCTATAAGCCCAGCGATGGCACCACCTACAATGGGAACTCCCTCCCTTGATCACTCCTTTTGAAAATGCCTTACAGCTGAATCTCATGGATGCATTTCCTCAAGGGAGGCTCCTTTCTCTGTAATGACTCCAGCTTGTGTCAAGTGGACACACAAAACCAGCCAGTCCAGGGTCAGTATAGGTGTACATGCAGGAGCTAGCAAATGGACCCTTGCTGAGGGTTTACAGACCTTCCAGGGACTCCTCCTTCCTTTCTTCATTTTCTATAGATAAGAAATGGGGTTTCCCTGAATGGTTGTTTGAAGAACCAAGAGAAGGGTCCCTTTGAGTTCAGGGTATCACCAACATCGTTGGATATTTTGTCCTTTGTGCATTCTCTCATTGCATTGTCTCTTCTTCTTTATTGGAAACTTGACTTTGTTCATGTTTTATCCTAAGGGAAAGGACTCCTACCCTCCGCAGCCGATCAACAATCCGTTGATCAGGGTAGCCCTGTAGATCTTGCCAGTTATTAAGGATGAGTGAATAGGTAAATTCAACAATCCGTTGATCATGGGAACCCTGTAGATCTTGCCAGTTATTAAGGATGAGTGAGTAGGTAAGTTTAGAGTTGATTAATCTTGTGTTGCCAGTTCTTTAGATGAACACTCCTTAAGTGATGACTGTGTCCACACGCACAGTTCGGAAGGAATCCAACCCGAAGTTTAAAGCAGAGACAAGAAGCATGCGGTCCATTAAGTGAGAGGCCAGGCTTAGTCCTGGCTTCAGTGACCTGGAATCTATCTACGTGCCTTAGCAAAAGCACTTTGTAAAGAAGTCCCTACTGTGACTCCAAGGCCTATTTCGATGCCGTGCTCCCCATGAATCCTCTCCCCGGTTCCCATCCCTGCTCTGATGGCTATAGGTTATATTCACATCTCTAGATCACGGGGTATGAGAGGAAGTGTTGCCAGTGTGCATGTTCGTGTCTTTAGTTAAACTGTGATTTCGTGCGGGGCAGGAGACTTCTTGTAACTCTGTACATTCATTCAGTGATTTATTATGTGGTAGCTATTGAGCTGAGTTGTAAAAAAAATCACAAGAGGAAGGAAGCAGATGTGGCTACTGGAGCCATAGGATCTACAGCCCTGTTGGAGACAGTAAACAGTAAAATAATTACAATTCGGTTAACTGCTTGTTATTAACCAAGTGACTGGCATTTAGCAAGAGCTCAATGCCTTTTTTTTTTTTTTTGCATTTGATCACAGAATTCTCAGTATTTTCTGTTGTCTCTTTGGGAGGCTGGCCCAACTTCCCATGGTTGTTGGCTCCAGAAGCATGAAGAGTCAGGTCCCCAGCATACAAGTTCTTTTCTTTTCTTTTTGTTTCTCTTCTTTTCTTTTTCTTTTCTCTCCCTTTCCTTTCCTTTCCTATCCTTTTCTTTTCCTTTCTTTCTTTCTTTCTTTCTTTTTTTTTTTTTTTGAAGCTCTGTTTGTTGTGTACTTAATTAATTCCTCATCAGTCAACGGAAGCCATATGGCTAAGCTCAGGGCCCATGGAGAAGTAGGTGATGCTATACCCACTGGAGGAGGCATGATTAGCTAGAAGCCATTCCCCTGCCAATCTGCCACACTATTTTAAAATGTGGGTTATGTTATAAAAACTTTAAGGTTAGCTAAGGAATTTAAGCAATGATCAGTTGAATCCAAGAATAAGTTCCTGGCTGCAAATTCACACTCAAGAAACTAAAATGTAATTGAGACATTTTCATGGAAAATGATGGTGTGGTTCACAAAAAGCAATGTCAAGTTTTACTATCTTTACCAAGTGCTTTGGTGGCAGAGAAAAGCAACAGCGGCCAAGGATTCTCAAAGCTGTTCCCCCAGCTTTGTGTTCTTAACAGTCAGGGCAGATTTTTTTCTTGTGAAAGAATGACTTCCAACTTCCAGAGGAGGTGATTCTGAATTAAGTAGTTGTCCTTGTCAACAATACCTGATATAAATTATGGAACCAATCAATAACCGATACTTCTCTATTTCCTTATAGTAAGGGAGTTTTCAGATTGTGCTTAGAGAATATGTCTGTAACTAGATAGAAGACCACAGTAAAGAGACGAAAATTTCCAACAAAGCCTGAGGAGTAGACTTAAATTACAGGAGTCCTTATGAACAAAGGCATCTCCTTAGGTCAATTTGACTTGAAGATGCATGGGATTAAGAGATGCATTAAAGATCTCAATAGAGCCAGACCAAGTGTGTGAGTCTAGTAGTAAGATCATCTGACCAAATGCATTTTCATAGTCACATATTTTGATCCAAAAGTTAATGCAAAGAACCAAAAATTGAACAGCTCCATGTGAGGACCCTGAGTCTTCCTCCATCAACACTAGGAAATCTGAGCTCTCATTCCCAGAAGTTTTGTCTTGTGAGAACTTTTGTGTGATCAAACATACAGCATAAGAAAGCATCAGACGTGGCTAGAATCCAGACTGACTGCGGTAGTGGCACTCACGTGACTTTGAGACCATCAGCCCATCCAACACACAGGCAAGATGCAGCATGATGGGCTGGCACACAGCTGCGCAACTCTGCTGGCTTCCTCCTTGTGCTACTGATAGTACAAACCACGAAGGTTTGAAGGGCTGAGAAGAGTGAGGAGTGGAGCCAAGCACAGTCATAGCAGGGCCCCTAGATACATACAAAAGCAAGACTAAGTCCCCAGAATCATTTGGGGATATTCCTCCTAGAAGACTTGGCCTCTCCTCTTTTACACTGCCCTTCGTGCCTTATAAGTGTGGTATATGAACTTTCTTGTCCTTACTACTTCATAGGCACGCTTTCTTTTGACTGAGCTGTCTGAACTTTTATAATTATAACCTTTTTGCTAATTAGATACCATTTTTAGGGGATTTCTTTTT
>NW_022196902.1:819780-835637 GCF_008632895.1 Mastomys coucha | reverse complement strand
AACAGAGTGATTCAAAATTCAAAATGAATGTTCCATTTTAAATATGAAGATTTTCTATGTGTTCATTAATTTGAAGTTTGCAGGTATCTATCTTCTCATCTATAGCTTTGATGGTATTCAGTTAGTGTCATCTGGGGCATGAATACTTCATCGAGCTGAACAGTGGAGAACACTCCAAAGCTCCAATGGTGGGAGCTTTATCACTGTATCCAAAAAAAAAAAAAAAAATTACCTCTGTCTCCTTGTGAAAATGACTTCGTTTTTAATGGCTGCAGTAAAGTAATGAAGCTGTACAAGGCAGAAATGAAGACGGAGATATTTAGAAGTGCAAGAAATCACATAACACACCCCTGGATATTTGTCAGCACCATGTAGCCCACACTTTACCACATGGGGTCTAAGCAGGAAGGAAACTGTGGACAATGATATTTCAAGACCTCCAGCCATCCAGGGAACTGACTTCTCTGCTATTCTTTTTCTTATTTAACATTGCAAATTAGGCAAGAAGTCATAGACTTCTCTAGGATTGGAAGGCAACCAAAAGAACATACTTTATCATGATAAACATTGTTAATATTTCCATCCTGTTTATTAATAGACAGGCACATTATTAACTATCTACTCTGTGTATCACAGAAGGACCCAGATGGACTTATTAGCTATATTTATCTTTCTATAGATAGCATTAGACAGAGAACAGCACTAAGCGGGGGAGGGGAAGCGTAAGGTGGAGATTTGGCAGTGTCTGAGAGAAGACAGGTTGTGAATGAGTAATTAGAGGAGCACAAGGCTGTCATTGCAGACTTGTGGCTAGGGGGAACTTTGTATCCAAGGGTCATGCGGAGGGAAAATGGGATTCTTAAATGGACCCTCTGTGTTTCCTCTTTAAAGATGGAGGAAAGGCATCCTGAGGGCAAAAGCGGTATTGGTGTTGAGAAAAGATGGGGAGATACGTGCATACTATATAAGTATATGTGTATGCACATATACATGTATGTATATATACATATATCTGTGAATATATATGTGCACACACATATACATATATAGCATTATATATACTTCTCATACATAAAGCACATGACATGGTTCACTGATGAGCAGAGGTCAGCGAGTCTCACTCCTAAGTTTTGGAAGGAGCTGATTAAAACTAAAACAACAAGGTAAGAGATTAAGGTAAATATATTACATGCCAGGCCTGGACAAGAATAAGACAGATAGATACCTACACTTTCAAAATAGTAATGTGCACATCTATGAAACTGAAACCCATCGTCATAAATCACTGAAACTTTTGTGGGTGGTTTTGTTTTTTCTGTTTTGAATACATATTTCTACTTTGAATATATTTCATAGCAAATCATGGCAAAATCTAGTTGTGCTTAAGTTTTTCTAAGAGCTTCATACATGAACAATGCATCTCCATCATTCATGCCCTTCTCTCCCCTGCAACTCCTTCTTTGTTGTTCTCCCTCCCTCCCAAATTCATGATCTCTTCTTTATCATTGCTTCACACCACACATGTGCACGCATGCATGCACACACACATGCATGCACACATGCACCCACGCATGCATACATCCACACACGCACACAATTTAGCATCGCCTATGTGTGGATGTATCCATGGGTAGCCACTTGGAATTAGACAATCTTTCTAGGAGTCCCAGGGGGGAAAAAATCTATTCTCTTCCTCTCAGATGCCATTGTCCACCTATAGCTCTAGCTCGACCTTGCAAAATATCGCCCATCCATGTTGGCATGTCAACTAGCATTGCCCTTGTGCAGGTATAGTTCAAGCAACCATAGTGTTGGCATTTCATGAGTGAAATTCCTCCATCATATATTGAGGACATGTTCTTGCTGCAAGCATCCTTGTGCTTTGGTTCTTATAATCTTTCCACACTCTTCCACATAGTCCCCAAGCCTTAGGTGTATGGGTTGAATTGCAGATGTATCGATTGAGGTTAGGCACCCCGTCACCGTGGACTCTCTGAATTTTTACCAGCTGTGGGTCTCTGTAGCATCTGTTGTAGAAAAGAACATCTTTGATGAAGGGTGAGCACTTCATTCTCTGTGGGTATAAGGGAGTGTTTAGAACACATCCAGAAATTGTATTAGTTTGGGAAAGTGGCAATGGTACATTCTCCTCTTGTGTCTCTCCAGCCTTACCTCTCCAGCTGTGGGTTGGTAGCGATGTTTACAGACCCCTGCATGAATTTCCTCCCATTGATCAAGCCTTAAGTCCAATTGTTAGTTACCCCAAAGAGAAAAGTACCACTCTTATATGATTTATTCTAGCTTCCTGGGCTGGTCCTTGTTCAGGTTTGTAGGTCTTACGATGGACAGGGCTACCAATTGCTCTTCTTCCTATTGTAAGTCCTCATGGAGGACTGACATTTTTAAAAGCGTTTCTAGCACTTTTTCAAAGCATTTGGGTTGACAAAAATGCAGACTTAACACAGTAATGTATGAGCTCCGGAAGATAATTTACTGGATGGTATTTCGGCCCTCCCATTTGCAAATGAAGAAAACCTAGTCTTGAAGGTGTGAAGTCACCAGCACCATGATATTATGGGAAACTTGAAAGTGTGGATTAGCTTAGTGGGTTTTTGGACAGTGCATAACAGGAATAAATTCAGACTGTGGCTGTTCTTGCTTTGGTATGTTTGACTATGAAGTGGAAATTCTGGAAAGTCACCAAGGACAATTTTGTTCATTGAGGAAAATCTGTTCCTATTGAGTTTAACACTGGCTCTAAAGGTCTACTACCATGACAGTGTTTGATGAGAGTTTCAGTTAACTACACATTCAGTTAACCAGCACACCTGGTCTCTAGCCCATCTGGGTGAATAGACACTCTTCAAGGGGTATTTAATTTGTGTAACATGTGCCAATTCAAAAGGAGACATGACCACTGGTGCACAAGCTAGACACAGCCCTCCAGGCCTGGCTGGGATCATGCAGGGAGCCGTTTTATCTACTTTCATCTTTTAGGCCGTAGAGCCCCTTTAAATCACTTTGATGCAGAAAGCTTGGGGGTCTCTGTAGCAGTGCTACCTGGTATCAAAGCCCCCTGAGAGCCATTTAGTAATTCCCAGTCCTTATCCTAAAGCAGTGGTTCTCAGCCTCCCAAATGCTGTGACCTTTTAATACAGTTCCTCACGTAGTGACCCCCCAACCATAAAATTATTTTTACTGCTACTTGATAGCTGTCATCTTGCTACTTTTATAAATTGTAATGTTAATGTCTACTTTCCCCAGTGGTCTTGGGTGACTTGCTGTAAAAGAGTCACTCAAGAACCCAGGGGTTCAGGTCCCATGTTTGAGAACCACTGCCTGAAACTGTTCTCTAGTGAATCTGAGTACAGGGGATACAATTCTATAAAGAATCAGAATATTCAGCCATTTGAAAAACCACATCATTATATTAAATGCTATTTTCCAGGGATTTAAGCTTGGCAGTGATGTCAATTCTTCAATAATGCCACCCCCTACAAGAGTCCTATAGTCAAAAGCCATTGAAGTCTTCACTCAGACCGAGTCATCTTCTGCCTTGAGCCCCTCTTCCCCTCCCCCTTCTTTCCAGCCTGGGATACATCCTTATGCTTGTGGCCGTCATCTGGTGGTAGTTACTGCTATGCTTAGGATTTGGAAGGACTTCTGTTTATTTGGCATGTTCCACATGGGCCTGTCAGGCTCTGGGGGGTTGTGGCATTTGCAGAACTTACAAGGCAGAAACACAAAAATACATAATTCATAGAGAGAAATATTTTGGAGTCTCCTTCACTTTTACAAATTGGCCATAAAATAGAAACCACAGACATAACATTCGTATACCCATACTAGTCAAACTTGAAGAATTATTGGAGGTAGCAACAATGAAGGCTTTTGGTAGACACTTCTCTCTAGGGCACCTAGAGCAAGAGTATGAATTCAGAACTTGTGCATAGAGATTAATACAATCCTTCAAATGAGAGATGCAGATCCCCTACCCCATTGGCAAATGCCTATTGATGAAAATGGACTTTGTAATATAGCATCTCCTCACAGTCATTAAGCATATTATTCGAAGGGATATGTTTATCTTTTTGAGTACATTAAGGATTTTATGCACATTACCTCATAAGTTACTGTTCCTTGTTTTTTTTCTCCTTTTCTTAGTGGAAGATGCTCACGATGCCCATGACAACCACACATGTCACTGTCAAGGGTATCACAGAGAAAGGAGCAATGTGGAGGTCCAGCATGCTTCCTCCTCCTCTGATTAGTGGTGTTGACACCCTGAGCTTGCATTAGTTCCTTAGAATGAGTCTTGAGGATGGAGGAAAAGTCTAATCAACCTCTGTCAGTTCCACTTAGGTACCTGGGTGATACTCAGTGATGTTACCTATGGTGATGGCGGTAGCTGACTGTTGAAAAATAGCATGCTTAATGAGGTTAGCTACATGCATGACCCAAGAAAAGAAATAGTACTTCTGCCACAGATGTCAAGCAAAAAGCTCCCTCTGCCTTTTGATTTGATGGCCCAGGAAGGAGAGTGTGGTCCTAGGGATGAGAAAAGCTGAGAGCTGGGCTTCAGCTGTTCCATGTGATGCTCATGCTTTGTGACCTTGGAAATGGCACTTGACTTCTCTGGACTCTTACTTCATTCGTATAGATCTGACCCCACTCTCTTGCAGGGGTTTTGAGATTGGAATGACAAAAAGAATGGAGACGTCTAGTCAAATGAGGTGGGTTGGATTGTAGTGGGTGACAGTCTTGGGTCATGGGCTGGAAAGATGGATTATAACAGTTGCTTCTGAACATCAGACCCATTGTTCTAGGAGCTATGGTCTGTGGAGAAGAGGAGGGTGCACAGGGAGTGACATAGATGTTAATAGTGTTACATAAGTTCTTAGAGAAATGCACAGCTAGATTAAAAGGCAATAAGGCTATTTGATATGCCATTGTTAATGAGGATTATAAAGATTCACTACAGGCAATTACTGGTTGATGAGGAAGTATCTTTTTTTTTTTTTAAAGATGAGCTCCCTGATAGATCATCCAATCCCAAGTATTCACCACCAAAACACTAAACATGCTCAGCGTATTTATAATGGATAAGCATGTGTACATATGTGTGACAATAACAATTTAAAAAGAGATCATGAATTTGAGAGATAATGGAAGGAATTTGAGAGGGGCTGGAGAGGGGTAAAGGAGGGTACACTTGATATATAAACTGTAGTCATGTATAAAATCCTTTAAAAATGAATTTAAAACATTTAGCACAGCACAGGGGCCAGGACAGGATCAATCTTCTATACAATCTAGAAGTCTCCTTTCCACCATATTTTCAAACAATACCCTTCAAAATAAGTGGCAGGATGGATTTGCAAAGCAGACTTTCAGAAGTAAATCTTTATTTCTCCCAAGAACAGCTAGGAGCCATTACTACTCATTTCAACAGTACGCAAAACCAACATGTTGACTTAGCCTGACTCTCTGTCCATCCTAAGTGCTTCTCCTAGGTTGTTTGGAAGAACAATTTGAATTGGAGAGAGGACTGTGTGTGACGCCATATCATACTGTGTTCTCTGAATTCAGGTCAAATTGTGATTTGAGAGGCCTTCTGGGATGCCGTGTTCTCCAACTCCCGTTAAATGGCTCTACAACAGTGAAATTAGAGTGTGGATGCTGTATATTTTTTTCTTTGTTTTGAGACCTTTCCCTAGGGGTGGAGAACAAACGTCTGTTCCTCCCCAAGGGGACACCAGTGACAGACCACAGAAATGATGTCACTCAAGTCTAGCCTTGAAAAGCCATGGGTTTAACTCCATTTACTTGTAAGTGCATAGACAACTCATTAAGCAGCACTTAGAGGGGGAAATCTCCCTGACAAAGGTTAATTGTCTGTTTATCCTTGGGGGAAGGTATGGTCTTGTGATGCCCTCAATCCCCCAGCAAAAGTTAACTGCCTAAAACACCTATAGGAAGAAACAGAACCTATTGAAACCTCTTCCCTAGTAGCCAATAGGTACCTACAGTTGTGGGGAGGGTTAGGACCTCATGATACCTCTCTCCTATCTGTAACTGTTTATGAATCCTATGGCAGGGGGCTATGACACCACATAACCCCCTCCTCCATGATAAAAAGTTAACAGGCCCAATCTTTCTCTGGTAGACAGTTCCAGAGGCCAGTGGCCAAGTTATACATGGAGGACAGTGTCCCAAGACACTTTGTTTTCCATTATTGTCCTAGGCATAGCTGCAATCTTGGTGCAGGGATCCTTGATCTTATGTAAATTCCTCTTATAATCGAAAACATCTTGGCCCATTATTTGAGATTTTCTGCAACACTAAGGAAAGAGATGCACTAGCGGCTTTAAAGACTGATTAATCACAAACTTAAAGGTTACCTGACTTTTAGTTACTAGCAAAAGGAATCTGTACAACAATCAGCATGCTTCCATATCATCTCTCCGAACAAGTCAGGAGAAAGGATGCTTTCATAGAAGGTCTCTACCAGGTGCCCCTTTCTCCCTTTAGTCTGTCTTAGATGTGCCTGAAGTCTTTGTATAAAGTGTTTCCTCACATCAAGCCAAGAGCTTCTAGGCTGTAGATGTGGATATAATAGTTCTCTTCAGCGATTGCTATTGTGTTACAAGTTGGGATCTCTAGGAGAGGGCAAATCAAATAATTTCTCCCTTTTTCCTTTTATTGTTATTTATCTGTTATGTGCGGGGTATACATACTGTGTGTGTGTGTCATTTACTTATTATGTGTATGGGAGATTATGTGTGGAAGATGGATGATGATTATGAGGAGCTGGCCCTTTCCTTCTACCATGTGAGTCACTGAGATCAAACTCAAGTTGACAGGCTCAGCAACAACTGCCTTGGTCTATGGAGCCAGCTCACCAGATTCAAGCAGTTTCTTTCTACAGAGGAATTGAGCTCTGTGTTTATGTGGGCAGTTTCTGTCATGGCTGAGGTTGGTACCCTCTCTGGCTATACTGAAGGACCAAGCAACAAACACTATATTAACATTTCCACGCTAACCTTAACAACCTAGGCCAGACTCCTTGACTCATGCTTATACCTGCAAACATTCCCTATCTCTAAATATCCAGGTTGCCATAGCTACCAGAGAACAGACTTTGAGGGAAGGTACTCACTGATAATATTCAAACTGAAGACCTATTACCGTGACTATCCTTTTATCCCAATAACTTTTGTGAGTAGTTTGTTAGAAATATCATCTGGATTTGAATATTCTCTTGATTTCAAATTTTACCAGAATCACCATATTAGTATTAGACAGCACATTAAATTTATCAGAGTGGTCAAAACACAGTTAGCATCTGCTAAGACTCTTTGTCTATACAAAGTGTATTTTAGAGAGCATGAGGACACATAGCAAGAACTGGCTGGCCCTAAAGATGTAAGAGAACAATAGGAATGGGAAGAATTATCTAGCACTGGCATGTAACTGGTTATTGAGTGAATGATAGAGATGTTGTGGCTATTTCTAAGTTCATACCTGTAAGCCATTTCAAGATAATAAGTTACCTTACAGTTGTAGAGGAGAGTTTTGAGTGCGTGTGTCTGTGGCTTTTTTGTGCTGTGCTACGTCCTTTTTGGGGACTTTCTTACAACCTTCTGTTATGAGAAGATGCTGAATGAAAGAAGCTGTTATCAGATTTGATTATTGTGTATCTATTGATTATTGTATATCTATTAGTGCACAGGGCCGAGTATTCCAGTTGGAAATAATGACTTATTAGAGGTATAAATATTTAATCATAGGCACTTTTTTATAATGCTTCTGTAGTTAATCAAGGTCATTATTTCTGGCTAATCAGGAAAGGAATGGAAATCAGAAGGCCATGTTGGAAATGATGAAGTTAAAAATATCCCTGCAGATGACATCGCCCTACGTGTAGAAAATCCCACATAGAAGAAATCTTTAGAGGTCATTCATGAGTTAGCAAAATGACAGAATTTAAGATCAATATATAAAAATTAACTGTATTCCTGGTCATAGGCCATCTAAAAACAAAATTAAGGAAATAATTCCATCCATAAAGCATCAAGAAGAGTAAATTGAGACTCTGGAGGGTTTACACTGAACACTGAAATATCAGTGAAACAAATTAGAAAGTGGAGTCCATAGAAGAACAACCTGTGTTCGTGAGTGGAAGACAGCATTGTTAGCATTAGCGCTCATCCCCAAACTGTTCTATGCATCAAATGAAATTGCTATCAAAAGTTCAATGACAAGTTCAGGCTTTTGGGGAAAGGTGACTATACAGTTCCTTTGGAAAATTCCTCTGGGAATGTAAAGGACTGAGAATGACCAACATTTGTTTTTATACACTCAAGGAACAAAGCTGAAAGAACTTTCCTAAGTTCAAGACTTACATCAAAGTTATCCTAGCCAAGGCAGTTAGGTCCTGCAGGAGACTGTCAGTAAGGTCGACAAAGGGAGAAGGAAGAAGGCTTTCACTCAATGGGGCTGGGACAATTTGATAGCCACCTTCAAATATATAAAATTGGGCCTTACCCAGTGTGGTACAAAGAATGAACTCAAAGCAAAGAGCTAAATTGTTAGGACTAAAGTGAAAACCTCTTAGAAAATAGGGATTGTCTTAGAGAGAGCTTGAAGCATGAACAGCCAAATAAATGGATCCAAAAAAAAAAAAAAACTTAAAACTTTTAGACTTTTAATGACCCTATCATGAAAGTGAAAAGACAACCAAAGAATGAGAAAGACATTTGCGACTCATTTCTCTAGAAATAAAGAGAAAATATGAATACAAAACTCTATAAGTGTATCCATAAAAGGCAGCTCAACTTGACAGTGTAAAAATTTTAAATATACATTTGTACAAAGAAAATAATCACACACACACACACACACACACACACACAAACATGAAGATGATCAACATTATTAGCCACTGGGGAAATATAACTCAAAACCACAATAAGATAGCACTTCACACCCACTGGGATGTTTATAATAAAAAGTAAAAACACAAAAACAGGCCATAACAAAGGCTGGCAAGGATATGGAGAAACTGGAATGTTTGCACGTTGTTGAGGGGAGCATAAAACCATGCAGCTGTATTGAAAACAGTTTGGCAGTTGCACAAAATGCTAAACGTTGAGTTGTTGTGGGTCCTGGAGCTCCCCTCATAGGTATGTACATAAGAGAATTGGAAACACATGTCCACACAAAAGCATGTACACATATCCTCATAGCAGCATTACTCATGTCAGCCAAAAGTGGAAGTGATTCACCTATCCATCAACCGATGTATAAACAGAATCCAGTTTGTTCATGCATTGCAAGGGTGTCCAACCTTTTAGGATGATGGAGTATTAACCCATTCTACAGCGTAGCTGACACTGGAGACCAGTCTACTCAGTAAAAGTCAGACATAAAAGACAAGTTTTACTTCACTTACATGATTTTTCTAGAACCCTCTAGGTGAAACAGTGAGACAGTAAGTATATAAATGGTTCCAGGAGCTTAGCATGGCTTGGGAAAGGGAAATGATTGTTTACATGTGCAGGAGTCCTCTGCTAGCGATGACAATTTCCTGAACTTGGTGGTGGTGATGCTTTTATAACTCAGGATCTACTAAAAAGAAATCCTTAAATTCTTCTGTTTATACATTTGAATTTAGTGACATATGAGTTCTGCATCATTTTTTGTTGTGGTTATTTGAGACAGGGTCTTCCTATGTAGCCCTAGCTGTCTTGGACTTCACTATGTAGACCAGGCTGGCCTTAAAGCTACAGAGATCCACTTGCCTCTGCCTCTCAAGTGGTGGGATTAAAGGCATGGGACACACCATTCCCAGCCTCTCCATAGTTTTTAATGTCCTTGTGTTTCTCTTATTAAGATGGTCTAATAAAACGTGCCTTGCAAACAAAAATAAACAAACATTCTTCCTAAAGCACACACTTCCGTGCTCTCATGATCATGCTTTATAGACATCATGAAATTTGATCCGTGTCAAGTCTGAATGAGTGCAGCTGGACAGTTCTCTCTCTGCAATGAGGGAATAGATCTGCACACTAGCTCCTTCCTTTTCATCAGCTTGATGGAGACATTTCTCATTTACATGGAGACACTTCTCATTTACATGTCCAACGTTCATGTTCCCTTGGAGGGAAGACTCCACTCGAGTCTTTGCCCACATTTCATGCTGCTTCTCTTGCTCTCTTTCCAGGTCCTTCCCTTCCCCAGCCAGGTGGTGTACAACAGAGTCGGCAAGTGTGGCAGTCGCACCGTGGTCTTGCTTCTGAGAATCTTGTCAGAGAAGCACGGCTTCAATTTGGTCACGTCAGACATTCACAACAAAACCAGGCTTACTAAAAATGAACAAGTAAGTTGACCTTTCTATTATTAAATCATAACTAGTGGGTGCCTTATCAGATATCCTCCATGTGGAAATTTCAGTTGTGTGCTGTATTTTGGTCAGGGCATAGAAGGAAATTTAAGGTAGGATTTGTGCAGGGAATCTGAAACCCAGGAAGTCTGCGTACATGGATACTTCTGTCAGGTCTGATGAACTGCGTACATTAGCCGTGGTCTAGCTTGCTAAAGTAGATTAAACATACAATCTCAAAATATTTAAACCACTGAATTATATAAATGATGCAAATATAGAGATGGCTCAGTGGTTAAGAGCACTGACTGCTCTTCCAGAGGTCCTGAGTTCAAATCCCAGCAACCACATGGTGGCTCACAACCATCCGTAAGGAAATCTGATGCCCTCTTCTGGGGTGTCTGAAGACAGCTACAGTGTACTTACATATAATAAATAAATAAATCTTTAAAAAAATAATGCAAATATCATCATAATCAAATGAGAAATTTTTCATTTAGCATTTCTTCCTTTGCACTTTCTCACCTGTATCCTAAATCTTTGGAGTAAAGATAAAATCTTTTTTGTTTGTTTGGGTTTTTTTGTTTTTTTTGTTTTGTTTTGTGCAGGAAATCTGACTGGTTGACGGAGAATAAGAGTCTAATTGTAATAAGCACATCGAGTCTTGGCTTCCAAACATTTGTTAGGAAATATAACATTTGTTCATATAGTTTGATTATAGCATTTGTTATATTCTGTGCAAGCAAAAGAGTCCCCTTACTTTGCAGGAATTTTTTTTGCCCCAGTATAGCTACACACAGAGTTGGGTACACCTGTGACAGAATGATAGTATTGCTGTCTACCAGGAAGTTCCAAAGCTTGTCCTGCTTGGTAAACCTGTGCAGAGATGAGAACAACTGGATCCATGCAGCTGCTGGATCCATGCAGCAGCTGGTGTAGGAAATGTGGGTACTGTAGTCTCAGCGGCCTTTCTGCAAGATAAAGCTTGTCTTCAACCTGTGCATTAGTTTCTATTGTTGATAAACTATCCTGATAAAAGCAACTTAAAACTGGGGGGAGGGAGCCGGGCCGGTGATGGCTCATGCCTTTAATCCCAGCACTTGGAAGGCAGAGGCAGGCGGATCTCTGAGTTTGAGGCCAGCCTGGTCTACAGAGTGAGTTCCAGGACAGCCAGGGATACAGAGAAACCCTGTCTCGAAACAAAACAAAACAAAACAAAAACAAAAACTTCCAGAGAGGATAGTCACATCCTGGCTGGAAGGCGTGATGGCGGGCAGGAGCACGAGGCTGGCACTCATGTTGCATTGGCAATCTGATTGTAGACAGAGAGTGTCATTCCTTTAGGCGAGAGAGCAGTGGTTCATTGAGTAAAGTGTTTGCCCCCCCACCCTCGCCCCAGGGCAAACCATGAGAGCCTAAATTCAAATCCTCCAGCACAAACACAAAAGGCCAATGTAATATGAATGTCCAAAATGTAGACA
Source organism: Mastomys coucha (assembly GCF_008632895.1). NCBI lineage: Eukaryota > Metazoa > Chordata > Mammalia > Rodentia > Muridae > Mastomys > Mastomys coucha. The sequence continues at coordinate 823,772 of NW_022196902.1, read as the reverse complement.
GAATGCCTCCGTCTACACGGCTCTGTGCACCTCCAAGAAAGGAAAAGATAATGGCTGAAGACTGGATACATGCTGAAACTTCAATATTGTGGTCTTGACTTGACAGTAAGTGGCACTCACTGGGTGATATAAGTTTCTAAAGGGACAGAGCCTTTTTTTTTTTTTTTGACACCAAGCTGTTATGGTTTGAATATGAAATGTCCCCCATAGTCTCAAGTGTTTGACTCCTTGGCCCTCAGCTAATGGCACTGTTTGGGAGGGTTAAGGAGTCTTTGGGACTCGGAGTCTTCCCGGAGAGAGGAAGTACGTTCCCAGGAGTGGGCTTTGAATTTTCATAGCCTGGTCCCACTTCCTGTCTTTACTCTCTGCTTTCAGATCACCCATGTAGCATGAGTGCCCAGAACATCCGTGAGCCTTGCACTATGTCTTCTGACCCAGCTGAGTGCCTAGGGCTGTCTGGGCATCCCATGGTGCCAACCTAGGAAACTTCAGGTTTACTGAAGTCTCAAAAAATAAGGTGGGTGTGGGTCGATGGGAGATGACTTAGTGTGCAAGAGTGCTTGCTTCCTTGTGAGGAGCAATATGGAGAACCAATGTGATGGTCTGTATATGCTTGGCCCAGGGAATGACACTATTAGGAGGTGTGTGGCCTTGTTGGATGAGGTGTGTCAATGTGGGCATGGGCTTTGTCCTAGCTTCCTGGAAGCCAGTCTTCTAGCAGCCTTCAGATGAAGATGTAGAACTGTCCGCTCCTCCTGCACCATGTCTGCCTGGACTCTGCCATGGCCCCACCTTGATGATACTGGATTAAACCTCTGAACCTGTAAGCCAGCCCCAATTCAATGTTGTCCTTAGAAGAGTTGCTGTGGTCATGGTGCCTGTTCACAGCAGTAAAGCCCTAAGACAGAAGTAAAGGCAACATGTAGCACGAGCACTCCTGAGGCGAAAAACAAACCAACAAAAGCTAGCAAAGACCCTATCTCAAAGGAAAGTGGAAGGTGAGGCTGATCCCAAGGCTGCCCTCTGACCTCCCTAGTTGTCCTCTGATCTCTGTGCATGTACTGTGGCACATACACATACACATGTTTTCACACACATAAATGTGCATACACACACACACACACACACATTGTATGGATAAGCTTTTTAAAATAATAAGGTAAAGAGCATCTGTGTAACTGTTGAACCCCCTGACCTCCATGAGCGTGTTCATACACATGCATACACAATATGAACACCTATACATTTGTACATACTAAATTTAAGGAATGAAAAGAAACGTTTTCATTTAAAGTCATGGAACTGGGTATGGTACCACCATGTCTCTAATCCCAGCAGCAGGGAGGCGGAGACAGGTCCATCTCTATGGGCTGAAAGCTAGCCTGGTCTATGTTGTAAGTTACAGGTCAGCCAGAGTTACATGGTGAAACACTGCCTCAAAAAGAGAGTGGAGAGAGAGAGAGAGAGAGAGAGAGAGAGAGAGAGAGAGAGAGGTCATGTCTCATGAGTAAGTTGTTTAATAATAATAGAATCCCTTTGATTCCCTTACTTTGGCTGATTATGATCTTCTTTGTGCTGCCCACAAGAAAATGACTATAAATAGTCTATGATGTTATCATGGTTATTAAATTTTACCTTCCTCTGTGTGCAAGCCTGGGAGCCTGCTTATCAGATTATACTTGCATGTTGCTGTGTGTGCATTCTATGCAGAATTCCTAGATCCCTTGTAAGACAATTTCTAGATTCAGGTGGCCCCTGTTGAAGGCTTGCAAACAGCCCAGAGAACACAGAAGAAAGGACTGAAAAATCAGACACTGGAATGTTCAGGAACAGCCCAAGGGAAGGAACACAGAATTCTAATGTTGATTGCACTGTGGGAGTTCTGAGTAGATAACCCTACTTTGTTCCCTGATTTAAATACGGGTGTAATCATGAATAAACTAATTTAAATTTAAAAAATGAATAAAAATATACTGGCAGCAAATAGGTGGTTACTAGAAAGGGTTAAAGACCTCTGAAGGGAAAGCTCTCATCTGTTTGGAATGATTGGCTTGTCTGGAAGCCAGGGAATAGGCGAGACAATCTTTTTAAGTTCTTTCTAGTACTATGATGCTGCGATCTATTTATACAACTTCTAGCATATTCCACGTGTTATGTGGTTCTGATTCCTGTGGTCAGTGTGACCTGGACTATATTTCATTACTTACTATGAATTCCTATTAAATTATAAGACAAGTTAAAGAAAAAATGAAAGCAAAAGTAACGGCTTGGAAGGAAAAGTAGATATACAAATCTGCTATAAAAATAAAAATGAGGACCATGCTCTCAGCTTACCTGCCCCCTACACACAGGAGGGTAGCCAAGAAACAGAAGGACAGGAGGCCAGATTGGTCTCTCTCTGTGATGTTCTGCGAGACTTGTCTTTGTTCCATGGGATCCCTTTTACTAAAGTTTGAAAGTACATATGACAACAGAGAAAGAAATATTATTTTAACTTAACGTATTCAGGAAATAATTTGTGGTATTAATAGCTGTTCTTCTTGGTAATTTATTAAAGGGAAAATGTCGGTGTGATTTAGGAGACTAGTTAAAATTTTATGGTCAGTGGCTCTCTTCCTTAAACAGTAGAACTCTGAAAATTGTTCCTATGGAAAACTATTCCCTCAAAATTAATAACAATAACAGTAATAATAATAACAAGAACTTTACTCCAGGTACTATAGGAGTTGAACAGTTTCTTGTGTGTTAGGCCAGGAATCTATTTACTATACAGACCATTTTTTTTTATGAAAAAATATGTTCCATGATCCAAACTATTGACATATAAGTAAACTTCAAAATTATGTCCCAGTTTATAAGACTGGGTTTATCTGTGCCACTTCATTCAACCAAAAGGCATTTCTCTGAGCCAGGATTAAATGAGCTCATTCATTTCCCCCTAAATGGTAGTTATCATCATGCACACGTGTGCTCACACATGTGCAAACATGCATCTGCACGCTCACAGTTAAGGGTTAAGACTTTAGAGCCTAGGGGAGTTTTAAGCAGGAGATGGAGCACGAAGAGACCAAATGTTAAGATGCCTATAAAAATGATTACATCTGCTCTCCTAGAAATAGGCACACCTTTGAAAATCGTATGTTGAACGACTCCTCCACAGAAGAGCTTGTAACCAGTACTGGCCAAGTGTCGGATCTTTGCGTTGCATATAATATAAACGCAGGATGACGCTGGTTCATCTGTACCCTAAATATAGATCTCAGTTAGGAGCGGTGACTTATATGATCTTGCAAAGTGGAGATTCTGTCTAGTGTGACTGCTGAGAGACTTCTCCCATTCCCTGAAGGTCAGGCCAAGAATCTTCACAACCTGTTTGCTAGCTCTGAAATGACTTCAGTGCCATGTATAGTGAAGGTCAGAGTGCCCTGGGTATCTCGAAGGGAGAGGAACCTGTTGTTCTGGTTGGAGAATCGCAGAAACTGGCCTCCGAATCACAAAGATTAGCAAAAGCAGATCACTTTGCTATCTGTTTTTCTGCTAGAGTTTTTGGGGATGTTCAAAGCAAATGGGAAGCGTACATGTGAATTGTTTCCCCTAATTATGTCATTTTAACCATTTGGGACCAAAAATATACCAGTGAGTAAGTGTCACTCCCTGTTTTCTGGGTGAGAAACTGAGATAATTTGTCACCTTCCAGAAATAACTGGAAGTAGTGACTGTGTATGATGGCTCTGCTTGCTTGGACCTGGGCTCACACAGATTCAAAGGCTGTTCCCATAATGCAATGGTCGCTCCCCAGCAGAGCTTTTGGAATCCTAGAGGCTCAATGCCCTTCTGTATGAAATGCTGGGGAGGAATCCAGAAAATTCTTTTTTTTTTGTTTTTTTAATTTTTAATTAGCAATTTTTATTTTTATTTTATTTTATTTTTTATTAGATATTTTCTTTATTTACATGTAAACTTCTCCATTCCTAGTTTCCCCTCCAAAAAAC
>NW_022196902.1:803615-818682 GCF_008632895.1 Mastomys coucha | reverse complement strand
TAAAAGGGGGAACCAAATACCCAGAAAATTCTTTAAAAAAAAAAAAAGGAGCGAAAGAGAAGTGGCACAGGCAGCTTTTTAATGATGCAGCAGGCAGGCTGAGGAAGCCTGTCAAGGTCTTTCCCAAGGGTGATCTCTAGGGCTCCATGCTTCCTCCATCCAGGAAGAAGGGAAAAGGGAGTGACTTAGAAATTTGGGGGCTCCTCTGTGCCATGTTCTCATCTAGAAGATTCACAGGGATTATTCACATTTTAATGACTGACAGTCTTAAGACATATAATATATACTGTATGTGTGTGGTATGCATGTGTATGTTTTGTATGTTCACATGTGTGCGAGCACAACTGTGTGTGTGTGTGTGCACCTGAGTATACTGGAGACTGTGAGTATGTATACACATGTATACACATGTGTGTAGCCATGTATATGCATGTGCTGGTGGCTGTGTGTATGCATGTGTGTGTGTTGAGGGTTTACATGTGTATGTGTCCTGATGACTGTGAGAGTGTATATGCATGTGTTTGCATGTTCACCTGCATACGTCTGTGTGTATACATGTGCTAGTGACCATGTGTGTGAGTATGTGTGTGTTAGCATGTTCATGTGTGGGTCCATGCGTACGCATGTGCTGTTGGTGACTGCGTGTGTCTGTATACGTGTTCATATGTATGTATGTGCTCACATGTATGCATATACTGGTGACCGTGTGGTGTGTGTGTGTGTGTGTGTGTGTGTGTAGGCCAGAGCTTGTCACTGGCCATCTTCCTCCATCATTCTTTCCTTTATCTGTTGAAGAGAGGATTCTCCCTAAACTCAGGCTTTCCCAGTTCACCAGCTTGCTCTGGAAATCACATGTCTTCACCTCCCGTGGCCTAGGATTACAGACAGATTTCCATGCCTGCCCCATTTATGAGGGATAGGGCTCTAAATTTTAGTTCTCATGCTAAGACCTCAAGCATGTTACTATGTATGTATGTATGTATGTATGTATCATCTATCTATCCATTAGTCTATTCCTACATATACACATGCATATATACATTATATATATTACATATACATATGTGCACATATATTTTAAACACCAGTTTCTCCTAGACTTAGTTGATTGGGGGACTTTTATGTGTGTCATGACTGTACTTTGGATCCCACAGAATTTGCACATCATAATTTGGGAAGCGCTGGTCCAGTCCACATCCTTTCATCCATCACATCAGGAAAGGTTATTTCCCTGTAAATCTCACATCTGCTCTGACTCTGTCCAGTAGCCATTCAAATGACCTAAGTCTTGGAAATCATGCAGAGGGTGGGGCTGATGGCGGTCCTATGCCCATGTGCTTCAGACTGTATTAAACTCTTGGTACAGGGCAGCCTGGCACGGTATTATCCTACACTGTGTCAGTCTACCCTGTGGCTTGGCTCTCAATCGATATCCAAGTCTGAGTTCTGAGTAGAAAGCAACAGAACTTAAAACATAATCATAACCGCGGTTCTTCTGGGAAAGTTCTTGGGGCCATAGAGATCCTTCTGGGGCTCCCCTGTGTTTGGTCCTCTTTCTCCTGTTCAATCAGCCAATCCTTCCTGTATTTGTTTATTTATTTTAAGGGGTGTTTATTGAGGATCTGCTGCTAGTGGCGGGTGCTGAGCACCAGGCACAACGCTCATTGTTCATGCAGCTAACTTCTGAACCTGACACAAATATACATAAATCGTGAAAATGCAGAATTAGACATAAAAGTAAATTGAGGTCAGATCCTGGTTAAGTTTGAATTGGTAAGTGTACGAGTTAAAATTGTATTCAGTAGTTAAAGGGCAGCCATTCAAAACATGTCTTATGCCAGGCATGAGAATCTTCTGGAGGGCATTTTCCAATTCTATATTCCTATGTCTGACTGCAGAGATAGGTGTGTAAGGAATTGCCTGGCTATGTGTGTATCTGAGGAAACGCTCCCGAGGGTGACCATATCACAAAACCCACTCACTTCGTGAAGGATGGTCATTAAAAGAAAATAAATTCTCCAAACAAGGAAATTCTGTCACCCGAGACTCTAAAGTCTCAGACGGCTTTATGAAGTTTTTATGTTTGCTTTGGGAAAAGCCCTCCTCAGTATGTAGCCCAGGCTGGCCTTGAGCTCATGACCTTCCTGCCTCAGCCTCCCAGGTAACCGGGAGTACAGCATGTATGTAAGGATATCATACCAGATGCTTTTTTCGTGTGCTGGTTGCCTTGCGCGCTCTTCCAACAGCCCTCTCCCAGGAACTTTTTGGAAAGGCTGGCAGAATAACCCTCAAGGCTTCCTGCCTTTTGCAAGAAGACAGACAGTGTCATTCCAGAGTCGGCTTGGAGCAGCACTGGCCAACGCCAGTGGACACTGTCTCCCAATGGCATTGGTGAGTGCTGCTCCAAAGTGACTCTGGGATCAAGCCAGAAGATCAGTTCATGGAATGGGTTCTACATTGTCTCGGGATCCTGAAACAAAACCAGAGTCCTCTAATGCAAACCTGGGGGAAGAAAAGAGGACAGAAGAGAGAGGCCATAAAACCCACGGAGAAGGGAACACTTTCTCCTCTCCTAGGGTTTGATTTTCCGTATCTAGCCCAGACACAGCCCCTTTGCCACGGTCATGTTACTGCTCCCCCTGGTGGACTTCTTCTTGACTGTACGAATGTGCTTCCCTGGTTATTGTAGCTCTGAGCTAAAGGTAGAAGACTCTGGCCTTCCCTGTACCCCAAGAAGAAGGAAAGGTAGCCTGAGACCTTCATTCACCCTTCTCAACCTCTAAGGTTGACAAAGGACCTGCAGTTCCCCCTCTGGGTGGCTTGCTTTTGCTTTGATATGTAAATAAGCACACATCCTTTCTTTGATTTCAGATGCCTTGCAAAATTACAGGGCATCTAATTGCTCCTGAGTGACACAAGAGTTCTGACCAAGGTAGGGCCAGATACCCTTCCTGTTGACAAGCTGACAAGCTGACAAGCATTTCGCAAAGACATCTTCAGAGTGACAGATAAAAGTCTGCGCTCTCTCATCCTTCCATGGAGAGAGGAGAGAGCAAATTGTAAGAAAAGGCTTCCTAGGGTCACCTCTGTGTAGTAAGTGTGCTGGATTCTTGCCTTTTCCTTCCTATTTAAACCCCAGTTCATTCCATCAACATAAATTTAACTTGTTCCCTTAGATGAATTTCAAACCATACCTACCCTTTTCCTATGCATTTAAAAATCTATTCTTGTTCATGGTAGTATATACTGTTTTCCCACCCTAGAAACCTTAGAAAATATTCTTTCTATCCTTATTAATCTCTGCCCCATCTCTCCTCTCTGTGTGTGCACGTGTGTATATGTGTGTGTTTCTAGAAAAGATGAGACCTTATACAAGCTAGCCACGCACTCTGCCACTGAGCCAAGCACTCGGATCCATACTTGCATTTCTCCATGTTTTTCATCCATCAATAGTTCAGCACATACTAAGAGACACAAAACATTTATTTTCTCTAGACTCTCTTCATTCTCCAGAATAATTGTGGTGACCAGTCCCTTGTTTCCATTTTAAAAGTTCATGTATAGTTGTCTGAGAAGGGTGAGTTGACCGCCACTCAGGGATGAAGAGACTGGAGGGTTTGAATCCTGGCACCGTCTATTGGATCATTGAGATTTTACAAAGTCTGTGTACTCTGGGGCTGGAGAGAGGGCATGATGATTGAATACATGCCACTCTTATAGAGAAGCCAAGTTCAGTTCCTGGCATCCGTGTTTGACAGCTCCAGGACATCTGAGGCCTCTCTCCTCTGGTACCTGCTCTGTATAACCCATGGGACGTGCATAACCCATTCGTATAAACCATGCCTATGCATACAAATGACTCAAAACAAGATTAATCTTTAAATAAACCGTAAGAATGAGTAATAATTCTCCACCCTTGGAGTATTAAATGATAACAGGTATATAAAGAACTTCTGCTATGGTATATAATACTCTCCTCTCCCAAAACTCAGAAAAATGGCTCTACTTGGCATTGTTACACCTTGGATACTATAAGGGGACTGTTGATAATTATCTTGCAGAGAATGAACATACCATTCTGTTACAGGGAAGGCTAGATTCATTGCCTGGCTAATACGTCTTCAGTTAGTGGTGGGTTTCTTGATATGAAGCCAGCATTTCTAAAGGGGTATCTCTATCCCATAAAATTCCTGGGACATAGGTCCTCTGCAGACACCTGGCTAGGACTTAAGGGGGCAATTATAAGCCTGGCCTCAGGCTTCCTGTAACTTAGTCTAAGTCAAAAAGGAGAAAAGAGTCGCCATTACAGTGCACCATCCAAAGGGTGTCCTAAAACCTCCTCAGGTGAAGAGCTGAGAAAGATCAAAGAAGCATGCCTTATTTCTTGGCAGAGAACATCAAAGGCAGGCACATCTCCCCTCTTTCTGCAGCCAAATTTGCTTCTCCTCCAGGATTCCCATCACCACAGATGGGTACCACAGCGTGTAAAAGGAATTATGAATCCTAACTGGCTCATCTAAAAGAATGCAGGTATTTTATTTGCAAGCTGTAAGCCTAGATGGGGCAGGTTTTAGAGCTATTTTAACTTACATCCCAGCTGTATGTCCCTTGTTACTTGCTGTTTCTCCTGGCCACAAGCTCAATGGGCAACCCTAGGCAGGTAACTGAAAACCCGCCTGCCTCCATTTACTGCCCAATCACAGGCTTTAGCCTTTTATTTACCAATTAACTTAGGGAGCAACGTTACATAGAATCACTTGGTATACTCACCTGGGGCAAGCAGATCTTGGGGACAGTATTTAGCATTTGAATACATAGCAACATCAGACCAACCACATACAACTTGTGCTTGCTGAGGACCTGGGGGAGATGATGTCTAGACTTGTCCTGATTTCCTATCACCAGATAGCCATGAAGCTCCTTGCTTCCATCTTCCTTCCATCCCTCCCTGAAGTTCTTCATCCTTCTACATGAGCTGGGTCCCCACACACCTTGCCTCAGCATCTGCTGTAGGTTAGAACACAGTCTGAACAATCCAACATCTAAGTTTCTTCTAATTCATCAGCACCCACTGTTGCTGCTGCCACCCACACCAGCATCTTCCTAGCCAGGCTTCCTATCCAGTCCTCCTGTGATGGATGGCAGGTCTCAGGGCCTCATACCTCCTTGTCAAGTGCTCTACCACTGAGCTTCCTGGCTTCAGCCTCTACCCTTCATTCTTCTTCACACTTTTTACCTTTATCACAGATAAGAAATAATAAATTAAAGCAAATCTTTTCTAATGTCACGTCTCTACAGAGTTAATGTCAGGATCCCTCCCAGGGTCTGCTGTGCCTCCCATTGCCTGACTCTGACTCTCTGGTCAGCTACTTCCTTGCTGAGCCTATACAGCGGTGGTTCTCAACTTGTGGCTCGTGACCCGTTTAGGGGTATCAATCAACCCTTTCACAGGGGTAACACATCAGATATCCTGCATATCAGATATTCATTACAATTCATAGGAGTAGCAAAATTACAGTTATGAAGTAGCAATGAGATAATTTTATGCTTGAAGGTCACCACAACATGAGGAACTGTATGAAAGGGTCACAGCATTTTGAAGGTTGAGAACCACTATTTTAATGGTTGCCCTAAAGTTCTTTCTGATGCTATGGTAAGATACTCTGACCAAAAACAACTCAAGGAAGACAGGACTTATTTGACTTACACATCCAGGTCATGGTTTATCGTGGAGGAAAGTCAGGATAGGAGACTGAAGCAGATGGAACAGTGTTTGCTGGGTCACTCTCTGGCATGCTCACAGGCTTATGCTTAGCTAGCTTTTTGTATACCTTAGGGTCACCTGGATATGACAGTGCTGCATCAACTAATAATCAGGATAACCCCCTGAAGATATGCCCAATCCGACTGAGGCGGTTCCTCTCAGAGGACTCTAGGTGGTCAACTGTCAAACTGACAGTTAAAGCTAATGACAAGCGCCAGCCTCTGGTGCGGACAATTCTCTCAGCTTCTTCCATTTTGTGTTTGTCCTTTACCTTCGCTTTGCACTGTGTCCACAATGTCCCTTTTCTAATGTAAATTCTTCCATGTTACAGAGGACACCCCCTTGGGGAGAAATGCCCCGTCTGCGTCAGCCAGTAGGCCGGATACATCACTTGTTTTGCCCTCTACTCTGTGGTAGTATCCCTGGATTTCACCTTTCCTCTAGTTTATCTCACTTCCTACACTTTGAACTTCTTGAGAGGGAAGACTCAATGTTTTTTCTTTATAGCCACGCACCAAGTGGTGTATTGTCTGAGGTTGGCTTGGAGATCATGTGTGTGGAAAAAAAGTGGGATGCAAAAAGTCATGCTGGAAGAGGGAGATATTTTAGCTGGAAGGAGAGGGGCGAGGGAGGGAGGAAAGGAGGGAGAGACAGTGGGAGGCAGGGAGGGAACGAAGGAGGGAAGGAGAGAGGGAGGACAGACTTGAAAATGCTGCAGAAAGAGGAAAGATGTTCCTAAACTTCGTCCTGGTCAGGCTTTGGTATGGATGTTGGTCTATGAAAGGAATAGGAAGGGGAGTCTATTTTGATGTGTTGTGGAGAGTACTGTAACCTGAGCCAGGCTTTCCCAGGCTGCATCAGAGTGACTAAAGAGTAAACTAGATCGAGTGTGGTTCTGCGTCTGTTGGACCCAGTCTTTCTGTGCACAGGGCTTGTGTGCTTATGTCCTAAGCATTAGTAAATAGGCAATGACTGTTGCGTGGACATATGTAGTAGAATCAGGAAGAAGCCAGAAGTGGCCCTCTGTGAGCCAAAAACAGCAGGGGTGTACTCTCTGGCTACTTTAGGTAGTGCCTTTGTTGCTATAATGGTACCGGGGATCAAGGCAAAGGAAAAAGCAGGATTCTAATGACAGGGGGAGGGTTGGGTGTTGTGCAGCAGGAGTTCGGGAGGCCATGGCTTATCCCTAGAAATGGGTCAAGTGTTAGCATTTATGAAGGTCAAATGGTGCTTCAACAAGCAGTTTTCAGCCTGTGTACATGCCATAAGGGGTTTTACTGCTCAGGGAACAGTGACAAACCATGAAAGGGAGGAACATTCTGCCCTCGTTCCGCAAACGCAGTAAACGTGAGCGCTGGCAGCCTGGGTCTGTTTAAGGATCCATATAGAGAGAGTACCACAGTGTCACTGCTAACCCATTCTTCCTCGAAAAACAGACAGCTTTATGATACAACGGCACTGTTCCCAAAAGTCTAACCATTCTGTCCTGTCATTAACTAGAACACATTGACATGCATTTCGGGGGTCAGGGGAGTGCTGGAGTGTTGAATAGGGGAGAGATCAGGGTATTTTCCAGTGTGCTTCTTCAGAGCTATCAGGTATTATTCTTGCATGACTTTCATGTACACATCTGAATTAAAATCATCTCGAGATAACAGCGTGAATCGTCTTTATGTTAAACACACACATAGGCAAGAATTATTTGCCTAAGCAGCCATCCTCTGGGACAACTTACCCCTATAGATGGACAATCACAGCTCAGCATTAACAGTGTGTTGTTCGTGCAGGAAGCTTGACTAGCAGAACATTCAGGGGCTGCTTAGAAGGGAAACTAGAGATACACAAACAGGATCCAATTTCCCTTTATCCTCAAGCCCAAGGAAAGGCTGGATCTTCACTTACCATGCTTTCCCCAGCTTCTCCCAACCAACAAACACCCCCGGGTTAGGAGCTGAGCCATTAAACTATTAAATTCAATTTGATTTCTCCACCCATTATAAGCAGGAAAAACTAATGAGAGGGTTTAAACAGATCGTCTGGGTCTATAAAAGAACATGTGCTTGGTGTAGTTTATCACATGAATAATGATCAAGTATTTGCACATGGGGCAGCCCCTATATTCGACTCTTGGGAAGAAGAGAGCCCAGGGCTTGGTGTGTGAATTGAAGGTTCACTGTTGCCATTGCTGCCGTGCTTAACACAAATGGCCATTTTGGTTTCCAGTTTTCAGCTTCTTCTTGTTCATAAAATCTGAAATAAAATCTCTGATGTTCATCAACAATAGCAGTCTCAAAATGCCCTAAAAAAATTTTTTTAAAAGATCACCATGTCCACTTTGGTAGGGCCAATTGGAAATTCTAGTGAAGGAATTCAGGATGTCAGGGAGGTCTGAGAATGTCTGGAATTTCTAACTCATTTCACTAAACGTTTTCTGTATCATGACATGTCGCAGGAGACTATAAAACTCAGCTTACTCAAACATAAAATACTTTTTTTGCCTTACTGATAACTGCAAATAAATAATTCACATGACCACCCACCAAAATATCCCAAGATTTTCAGAGGCCCGTGACTTTCCCATGAAATATGTTCCTTATAAATTTTTATAATCAAAGAGAAAGATAATGAAGGGTAAGGATTCTATTCCCACTCTAAATTCTACTACACTGGTTTAAAATATTTCTGTAATCTCAATAATGTCACAGAAATATAAGGAAATGATAAACGCCTTCTCCTGGTTTGACTTTAAAGGAGGTAATTAAAAGTGTTCTCTGCACTTTAGCACTGCAAAATGTTGATTTTTTTTTTCCGGCTAAGCTTACTTGGTCTGGGCCTGAGGAAACAGCTCAGTGGGGAAAAGTACTAGCCCGGCACACGAAAGGACCTGAGTTTGTAGGCTCAGACCTCGTGCATGTAAAAGCCTTGCATATAGCACCAGCTCCTATAATCCTCAGGATCCTATGGCAAGACAGAAAGAGGAGGCAGGAGAACTCTTAGAACTCACAAGCCTGCCAGCGTGGCATACACAGAGGAAAACCAGCCAAGGAACTTTCTGTTAAGGTAGAGGTGAGGACTAAAGCCCAGATGTGTATTCTCACTCAGTATACCCTCATACACACGCACACACACACACACACACACACACATACATACATACATGCACACATGCAAACATGCATGTACAACACACACACAGGCATATACACATGCACGCATGCATGCACACACAAACGTTTAAGAAGAATTCATTGCGTTGTTGTTCTAACCATAATCAACTGAATTGGTCACAGGGCTATGAGTCTAGCAAGAAAGGTGGTTTATTAGTGAAAGAACCTCACGAGAAAGCTCGCGCTTTGCAGCAAGCTCAGCTCTCTGGCCCTGGCCCAGAGGAAAGAAGAGGGGGTGAATGGAAGAAGGCAGATTACCATTAGCATGTGGCTTAGAGAGTTAGTTCCTGCGAGTGCTAACCCTGTCCTTCTTTTAATAGATGGAACTGATTAAGAATATAAGTACCGCCGAACAGCCCTATTTATTCACGAGACATGTCCACTTCCTCAACTTCTCCAGGTGAGTTGCTCTCCAGCTTTGTGGTCTCCTCCTGTCTTCTGGGTCTTGGTGCTCCATCTAACGAGCAGACCCTTAACGGTCTGGTCTACTCAAATCAACAACTCAGAGCCATAACCCTCGAAGGACATGCTCAACCTAGCTAGCTTTGCTACACAGAAATCCAAGTTTTAAACATTGCTTCCTGGACTATACCAGCTGAAGTATTATAAAAACATGGAATTATTTCCAACAACAACATTTCGAACAGAATGGTGGTTCAGCGGGGGCAGGAGAATATGATTTTTGTTTTGAAACAGAGGCAAGAAATGAAAGTTTTGTCATGGAGTTTCCTACGGTGTGGACCTGTATAATAGCAATCTAGGGGCAATGCAGCGGTAGTGGATTGAGGGTTTCTCCTGCTACAAAGAGCTCCATTTTACTTTGGTTGTTTTGTTTTGTTTTTAAACTAATCAACCCAAGTCCTGCATATTTGACATTGGTGAGATATTGTTGATCTACTTGGAATTTTTTGGGGTTTTTTGTTTTGTTTTGTTGTTTTTTGTTATTGTTGTTTCCTTTTTAAAATAAGAATGCAGATTTTCAAGTTCAAATTTTAGGGCTTTCTCTTGGTTCAATTGCAACTTCAAGTCTTCTGTGTTTATCCTCTCAGTGGTTCATTAATGCCATCTCAGCTAGGGTCTCCATTGCTGCTATGAAACACCAAGACCAAGCTGGGGAGGAAAGGCTTTAGTCAGCTTACAGTTCCAGATCATAGTCTATCGCTGGAGGAAGCCAGGCCAGGGACTCAAACAGGGCTGGAGCCTGGAGGCAGGAGCTGATGCAGAAGCCATGGAGGATGCCGATTACGGCTTGCTTCACATGGCTTGCTCAGCCTTCTTTTTATAGAACCCAGAACCACTAGCCCAGGGATGGCCCCACCCACTATGGGCTGGGCTCTTTCTTTCCCATTGGTCACTAATTAAGAAAGTATCTTTCAGCTGGATCTCATGGAGGCGTTTTTTTCTCAACTGAGGCTTCTTCCTCTCTCATGACTCTAGCTTGTATCAAGTCAACATGAAACTAGCCAGTACAACCAACTCCTTGTCAACTTGATACAAACATATCCCTATTAAGCCATAACCCTCCCTTTCTTACTTACTTACAAGATCTCACATTAAAAACATGAATAACTTTAAAAGTTCTACAATCTTTACAAATTCAAATACATTAAAATTTCAGTTCTTTTAAAATAGTCAATCTCTTTAAAATCCAAAGTCTTTTAAAATTCAAAGGCTCTTAACTGTAGGCTCCAGTAAAATCAAAAATAAATCAAGTACTTTCTTACTTCGGGAAGGGAAAACATCAGGGCACAGTCAAAACCATATCAAAGCAGAGCCAAACTCCAGCCACGCACTGTCTGGTCTCATGAGCTTTTGGACTCCTGCGAAGGGCTGGGTCACTGCTCCGATTCCACCCTCCGCAGCACACACAGCTTCTCTTCCAGGGTCTGGCTGCTCCCACTCCACTGCTGCTACCCTACCGTTCTTGGGGATCATGGTACTGGCCTCTCTAAAACTGCTGGTGCCTTCTGCTGCACCTAGGCTGCACCTTCACCAGTGCTTCTCATGGGCTCTCTTCGTGGTTCCGGGTTTCAACCTTTCTTCCTTTACCTCTTCATTCCTGTGCCTTCATCTGCTACTGAGGCTGCACCCTCACCAGCAGTCTTTCCAAGCCTCTCACATGCCAAGCCTCTCACATGCCAAGCCTCAACGGCTCTCCAGGATTTGGTCATGCCTTCAAAACCAGTACCACCTGGGTAACTCATAGTACTAAATTCAGCTGCCGGCTGATGGTGCAACCTCAGGCACCTCTGGAACTCAACTTCTATGTGCTGACTCGCAGGAAAGACTTCCCAGAAGATGTCACCTCAACGATGCTGGTGTCTTCTTAATCACCACTCAATTCTCAGTCGCGGCTGACCAGCGTCGAGTATCCCAGCAAAGCAAAGGTTTTGCTTTAGTAGTTCTGGCATCTTGTTCATCACAGCTGATTCTTCAGCCCCAGCTCCTCAGAACCACAGAATCTTAACTCAAAATAGCAAATGACCCTGATAGAATCTTCAGACGTTCCTCTGAAACTTCACAAGCCAGGCCTCCATCCTCTGCAGTTCTCAATATTCTTATCTTTCAAGCTCCACAGAACAGCCTACTGAGGTCTCAATACCCACTGGCTTCACTAGCTCAAAGTTCCAGTGTTTTTCCTCAGTCCTCCCCAAGGCGTGGTGAGGTCTGTCACAGCAATGCTCACTTTTGGTACCAAACTGTCTTAGGATTTCTATTGCTGTGATGAAAACACCATGACCAAAAAAATCAAGTTGGGAAGGAAAGGGTTAATTTGGCATCTATTTTCAGATCATAGATCATCATTGGAGGAAGTCAGGACAGGAACTCAAGCAGGGCTGGGGCCTGGAGGCAGGAGCTGATGCAAAGACCATGGGAGTAGAGGGAGCTGCTTACTGGCTTGCTCATCATGGCTTTCTTAGCCTGCTTTCTTCTAGAACCCAGGACCACCAGTCCAGAGATGGTACCACCCATTTTGGGCTGGGCCATCCACATTGATCATCAATTAAGAAAATGTTTTACAGCTGGATCTTACAGAGGCATTCTCTCATTTGAGGTTCCCCCTTTTCAGATGACTCTAGCCTGTATCATGTTGTCATAAAGCCAGGCAGTACAAATGCCCACTACAGGGTCATTCTTTGTTCTTTACACTGGTGACTCTTAGGCTCCTGCTGTACCCACTCACAGTTGGCATCTGCCAGCCAGGAGATCACTGGGTCCAGAGGCATGTCTGCTGACAAGCTCCTGAGACTTCTAGCCAGCAGTCTGACAGAGTTGTCCCTACCTTAGGATAACTGTTCTAGCATAAAGTCCAAAGAGCTTACCAAGGTGCTCCATCCACATGCAGTGGGTACAGCTGTTCATTCATGCTGACCCCATTGCCCCTGTGTGCTGGCACCACAGGAGACTGGCTGTGGAGAAGCTCTGCTGTCCAGCCTGATGGCCAGACAACCCACTTGGCTTGGCAAAGGTTTGGGCCTTCAAAGGACTTCCCTGCTGCTCAGGAGGTCCTGTCCCAATTCGGTGTAAAGGAGGAATGAGATTCAACAAAGGCACACATTGTTAAGCAGAGGAGCTACCACCATATATTTAAAAGCTACCCTCCCAAGCCTAAAGTTCCCGTCTTGATAAGCCAGAGTTCTATAAGACAGTAAATAGAATGCTTAAAATGGTCGACTGCTGACCAGGTGCTGGCCCACCTGTTGCTCAGCATGGCTCATTTCTGGGTTGGCTGGTGTGAGCACTCTGCTTCTTCCCTCCAGAAACCATGGCATTAGTCATAACGAGGCTGCTGGAACTTGTTGGATGTTCTGATCCTCATGTTTGATGATTTGTAAAGAGAAAAGGGTCTCTGATTTTGGCTGGTCCAGTAAACGTCCTTCTGTGCCATCGTTGACGCCATGAAACTTCAGTCAGTAACCCCTCTTTCTTTCTAGGTTAGATCTTGACATCCAAACTGCCATGTAACACATTTCAATAATGATCTCAGGCCAGTTCAAAACTCTAATGAGAAGCCAAAACTGACTTCTTAATTGGATCGACAGCACCCAGCTTGGTGACTGCATTTTACCCTGGCCTCTACCATCAAATACAGGAATGGAATCTTGATTGCTTTAATTCTAGATGAAAAGAAGAGCCTTTTAGAAGGTATGACATCTACAAAAAACAGTGCAACTCTGGCTGTCAGAATCCCTAAGTATGAGAGCTTGCCTTCCTACTGCCCAAGATGAGGGCAAGCCAGATAGCCACTTGGGGAAAGTTATCCATTTACCATCTTTAAAACAGGGGAGGCTCCTGAAAGAAGAATGTTACAGGAACTCATAGTGGATTTTAAAGGATCTCTGTGACTGTCCTGAAGCTGGGTAGGCCTGTTAGCTGGTTAGAGATTCTACAGCAGTAGCTCAGGCAGGCTGTGTCTCCTCTCTCCTCCCTTTTCTCTTCTTTGCACATCAGTGAAGCATCCTTTCTCAGCTTTTCCTATGTTTATAATAGCTGGGACTTCCACAGTGAACTCAGATGTTTCTCTTGTCTTTGGAATCCTTGAATTATTCTTCTGCTGAAGAAGTATCTAGTCAGGTGTGACCTGGAGGGAGAAAAGTCACAGGGATTCCCCTAGCGTAAGATGGAGGGCAGCAGGCTCCCTCTGGTTCTGCTGAGGTATGAGAGACTGGCTAGTTAGCTTTAGATCAATGAAAGGAAAGAGTGTTCCCAGTACAGGAGAAGCAGGAGTGAACATCAGTCAGAGATGAGCTGGAGGAATGTACCAAGCATCGACTAGAGGAGAACTTAGGTGGAGAGGAAATGGAGCCACACGACCTGCTGAGGCTGCCTTTGTGGAAATTGTCATTACCTCTCTTTTTCCCTTCCTGTAGCCCAGGACCAAGGCCTTGGCTATAAAGACTTCCACAAACATGAGAATTACAAGATGAACCTGAATACACCGAGCCAGCTTTTCTTCATTTCAAGAGAGTACCTATTTACAGAACTCTTCATTCTAAGTAGCAAACTGTGACTGTACAAAGAAAATCCGCCCCGCCAAAAGCGAGGGATGAGGAAAGCAGCTAGGCTGGGATTGACAAATACTGTGAGACCTGAGCGCTCTCATTTTGAATCCTAAGCATAAGTACAATTGAGCTGTTTCAAGAAACCTACTCTTACAACTGGTGAACCCTTCTCATGCGAAGCAGCCAGACCAAGAGACCAGACTCGTGTAGTGGCTTTGGTTAATAATTCTAATCTTTCGTGCACCATTAACTTGTAGCAACAGCCTTGCTGTTCAGCATGCTATCATCAGGCTGAATACTGTCCCTTCCCCCCTCCGCACCCTTTTTTCTTGCATGTTTGTTGGGAAGTCTTGAAGGACCTGCATTATAGAGGGTTTGTTGTTGCTGCCGCTGCTTTGTTTTTCTTTTCCCCATTTATCTTTCTCCATTAAGAATGGCACCCTTATCTGGCATGTACGCAAGAACAGCAACAAAAAGTCCTATCCCGTGAGCTCATGCTGTTCACTTGTTGGCTGACTTTATCATGTATCCATCAGCTCAAGTCTTTACTTTCTTCTCTTCCTTTTCCTCTGGGTCTGAAGGAGCCCACTGGCCGTATCAGTTCAGTTCATCCAACCAATCAATGTGCTTCTGCAATTGCTATGGAGACGGCCATTTGACAGAGCCTTGCCAGCTCAGCAGAGATCTCAGGTTTGGTCTGGGTTTGTAGGGTTGTTACTGGGCTGGCCTTTGAGACTTATTTTGAACTTCCTGGAAATTTGAGCTGCACAAATGTTTCTTCCTCTGATTGAAGGGAGAATGGAGTCCAAACCACCTTGGCTTAGAAGATGCCGCTTGGGGCTGGGATCTCAGAGTCAGGCCTTTCATGTCTCTGGGTTGTAGCTTCATATGTCTTTCAGTGGTAGTTGAAGTAACCTTAGGATAGAATTTGTTTTTGTTTTTGTTTAATCTTACCTCTTCAGAGTCACCAGCCTCACTGGAGTGTGCCTCAGATCAGCATTCTGGAAAGACTGTGACATGCTCTGTTCAGCCTGTCCCTCCTGACTCTCCCTGACCTTCTATTTGTTTTCTAAGCTTCTGTTTCTATTTGTTTTCTAAGACCAGAGGAGATTTTTTTTTTTTTTTTTTTTTTT
>NW_022196902.1:793640-803334 GCF_008632895.1 Mastomys coucha | reverse complement strand
GGGAGGGAGGGAGGGAGGGAGGGAAGAAGTAAAACAGAAAGGAATAGAGGAACAAAGGAACTCAGCCCCCAGGAGGCTACTTTCTCAGAGAAAATGAAGCTTTAATTACTATGGAAACGCTTGAAACCAGCTGCCCTTTGAAGGCATCCTTTAACAGAACAAGCCAGACACCAGTTCAGTTCTACAGTTCAATTCAGTCTCCCCATCTTACTTCTAAACGTTGACTTTGCTCTTATTCTCAGTAGCAGGGGATCCCTTTTGATTCTGTGCCTTTTAATAATGACCCAGAAGCTTCGAGTTTGGAAAATAAAAGTTAAAAAAAAAAAAAAAAAAGGATGCTGGGTATTTAACAGTGTCTCTCCCTACTTACACTGAGGCAGAAGTTGGAGTTCAAGGTGAGAACTTTATTGTGGGCTCTCCCTATTTAGAACTGCTGAATTTGTCTTCCTCGGATAGCAGTCTTCCTCGGCTCTCTGCTTTCTACCAATAGGGAGCTGGTCACGGTGGCCACGAGCGCAGCCATATTGGTAGCTCATTAAGAACAAGCATAGACTGAGTTTTGCCTCAGCTCACCTCATAGATTTCTTTGTCCTTATGACGTCATCTTCCTTCATGAGCAGGAACCCTAACATCACTGGCCCCCACCCTTTTCTTTCTGTCAGGCCATTTTCATCCCCTTCACACGGCAGAGAAGGGGAGAGGTCACTCCACTTCTCTCCCTTAGGGGCAAGCCAGAGAGCCAAGTCTACTGGCATGCAAGACCAGCCTTGATGCCTTCATGTCTGTCTATATCATCATCTCTAGAGAGATGTTGTCTATGGGTTTCATGATGGAGAAGTTCTGCTGGTCAGCATTGGCAAGTGTTCCCAGCACAGAAGTCTGTACTCTCGCTGTTTTGTTTTGTTTTATCTTCCTGCTTCCTAGAATTATCACGTAGTTTCTGTTTATCATTGTTATGATCCCAGTTTGGTTAACACAGGATGATAAATCGAGGGTCTGTGTATTTGCAGGTTAGCTGGTTGGTGATAGGCTCAGATAACTCCTAAGAATGCAGTTAGCCATGTGTTCTGAAGCATGGTTGTCACCTTGTTCACGTCTAAGAATGGACAAGATTCATTTTAGCAGGGCTAGCCTCCATTAGGTGTATCATGTCTTCCCATATGACAATGTTGGGGGAATCCAGAATGGTGTGTGTGTGTGTGTGTGTGTGTGTGTGTGTGTGTGTGTAAACACAACCTTGAATAGCATTTATCAGGTGCCTTTTGTTTGAGACAGGGCCTCTCTGGCCTAGAACTTCAATATATAGGCTAGGCTAGCTGGCCAGTGAGTTCCAGGGTCCTCTCTCTGTATCTCCCATCTCACCATTGCTGGAATTGCAAGCACATGCCTCCATGCCCGGCTTTGTACATGGGGGCCATATTTAGCTCCTCCCACTTGGAAAGAAAGTACTTTGCTGACTCAGCCATGTTCCCAGTCTCTAGTGTCTTCTTATTGAATATCTTTAAAAATGCAGATATGTTGTTCTCGTTACACACATACACACACACACAAAGACAAACCAGGTGGCTTGTGATATCTACTTTGTTCTAGCAGCACAACAGTTACACTGCCAGAAGCTCAACAACTAGGAAGCGTGCATGAAGTGTATGCAGTCACTATCTGTTGAATGCCTACTGTGTGCTACACACTGCTAGATGACATAATCCCTGACTGTCCAGGAGGTTCAGACATAGTCTATTGTGAGAGACAGACATGTCCACACAGTAGGAAAGCCAGAGTTCAGGACCAGAGTACCCTGAGGTTAATTGCTAACCATTTGTAAAGCCTGGCACACCTGCAGACCTAGCACTTGAAAGGCAGGGCTTGAAGGATTTGAAGTTCAGGGCATCCTTAGTTTGAGGTCAGCCTGAGCTACAAAACAGTTACTGAAGTTTGTTTTGTTTTGTTTGTTTGTTTGTTTGTTTGAGAGAGGATTTCTCTGTGTAGCCCTGGCTGTCCTGGAACTCACTCTTGTAGACCAGGCTGGCCTCAAACTCAGAAATCCGCCTGCCTCTGCCTCCCAAGTGCTGGGGTTAAAGGCATGTACCACCACTGCCCGGCTTACTGAAGTTTTATGATCGTGACTCAGGCCAGGTTTTAAATAGTGAGCAGAGTCTTCCCACAGGGGAGGTGGATACTAGATCCTGTCCATCTGTTTTATCTGAGCATGCTCTATCCCTTGATATAACGCCAAGCACATTCATCAGAAAGAGGTTGAAGCTAGAACAGCTGTCAAGAACCAGCACCCTGTTGTTGCTGGCCCAACTGCACCCCAGGATAGCCATGAATGAACCCAACACAAAACCTAAACACCTAGTTAATATATTGGAAAATACTATAGGCAATATGTACTGTGTATATATGCAACTGTAGCTACCCTGTGCTATCTGCAACTGTATATATAACTCAGTTACATAGTTCTAGAGCACAAGCTTTGTAGATGACAGCATCTATCATACTGTCATATGCTGGGCATAGCTGGTAGGTGTATACTTTAGTTATTTGTAGATGGAACCTCACTCTGTAGCTTAGGCTGTCCTCAGACTTGTAAGTCAGCCTCCTCGGTGCTGAACAGTTCCATCACTTGAGGGACAATTATCTTGTGATTTTCATCTCTTTCTTGTATCTTTGCATCACTACACTTCTGGACTCTAGAATTTTCCTCCTGTGGTTAAAAGTGAAGATTCTGGATCCAGACGCCCTGTGTCTCTCTCGTGGCATAGCCACAGGTTATTTATCCTCTTTCTGCCTCAGTTTCCCCAAGTATAGATGGGGATAATTCTGACTTCTAGTCCATAGAGGATTGGAGGTCTTCCCCGAGTTTGCAGTGTAAAGGTTTAAGAACATGGTGAATCATTCTTTTTCTCCACTCACCTAAGAGCACCTTGCTGAGACGGTGTGAGTCACAATATTATATCTACTGGGTCACCACTACACATTCAAAATCAAGCAATTGATTGAGACAGTCACCGAGAGCCACCTGGATGACAGTGGGTTCTGCATCAGCCACTGGAATACAGAGTCAAGAATACTATGCCTTGTCCTCAACAATGCCATGTCTACTGAAGTGTGTGTGTGTGTGTATGTGTGTGTGTGTGTGTGTGTGTGTGTTTACCTTAACAGTGCCAAATGGTATGATATGTACAGTGCTGTGCTAAATAAAAAATAATAATAATAAGACCAAAAACTGGTCTCACAGTGTCCTGGTGGTCAATGGTATCTGTTTCCTGCATGCTAACAAAAAGGCCTACTTTACATGTCAAAGTGGTGGTAGGCACCTTAGCAGATAGGTTAATAGCTGGATTACACTAACCTAGAGGGAATATTTGTTCCAGCAGGCCCTATTTTCTTGCTTGAGGGATGAGTTGTAACAAACTCCCGGTTTGTGTCTTGGGTTAGGTTTGGAGGAGACCAGCCCGTCTACATCAACATCATCAGAGACCCCGTCAGTAGATTTCTATCTAACTATTTTTTCCGTCGATTCGGAGATTGGAGAGGGGAACAGAATCACATGATCCGCACCCCCAGCATGAGGCAAGAGGAACGCTACCTGGTAAGTTCTGTTTCGTGTCTGTGGTGGCTCTCCCAAGCCTTGGAGTGATAAATCCAGGTTGGGAGCTCACACAGTAGAAGCCTTTGTGAGTGAGAACTTGTCGCAGGTGACCCAGAACTGATTACACATTTGCATTGTTCAGCTTGTCTTTATTGACATTCCTTGGGAGTCCTGATCCACCGCCACTCCCATTGTTAAAAACAGCTGTGGTTAGAGATCTCTCTCAGAGGGTTGCAAAGTTTGTTCTCTGTCTTCATCCTACTCAGTTCCCATGGCAACCTCTTGAAGGAATAGATTTTCACTTGAGGACCTTCAGATTCCAAAAGGACCTAGGATTGCCAGAGTCCTTTTCCCCTGAGGGTACACCTCACAATTTCTAGTCTTCCTGCCAGCCCTCTTAACTTCAAATCCTACATTCCTCTCATGCTGCCAATGATGATCTGTAAAATGCTGAACCTTGCTTGCTTTTCTGAATCTCTGTAAAGGTCTCCAGTTGTTTTATAAAGCCAGGAATTACTCACAAAAATAGAAGGCAGAGCTGTGTTCCCTTCCCCCAATACCAACCCAAGCCAGTCCCACACTAGAATAAAGGGCATATTTCTCATCTCTTAGTGACATAGTGAAAAATGCTTGCAGAGGAGCTGTGAACCCCATGCTTAAGAGGCAGAAATCATGGCCTCTGTGTGTGAGAGCCTGCTGGGCTTCCCAGGCCATCTTGTGTTGATGGGCATGGATGGGCAAGACAGAAAATAGTGAGGTGTCAGTGCAGATGTGTGCCCGCCCACCTGTGTCTACCAACACTTGTCTTCATCGCCAACCTTGTCAGCAAGAGAAGTTAGTGATAGAGCCATTACAATAGCTAAACCTTTTCTGATTCATAAAAAACACAATATGTTTGACGCTGAGGCCATTCTTTGGAGGTGCTTGGTGTCGCTTTCATGCCTTAAGAACTGTGATAAAAGACACAGGAAAATGTGAGCCTCTCACCCAGTTGTGTGTCTTCTGGTGGTAGGTGGGCCCAGGTTAGACCCAAAGCTGTCCATTCCCCACCAGTACAAGCTGCGAACCCTTACATGACAATCCGAAATGCCTTCAAATTAGACACTCCAAGCATCCACATCCTATACCCCGACCTGATATAACTTCTTAGTCAAGAATGACTACTGAAAATATCACATCAAATGAGTTTCCAGCTATGTGTTGATAGGATGTGCACCAGTTTCATGTTTAGACTTGGTAATTCCCAAGATATCTCATGTAATAATTCTTAAACATTTTTAAACCTTTCATATTCCTTCAGGTACCTGAAGCTTCAATGTTTGTTATTGTTATTATTGTTATTGTTGTTTTTAGTTTATGATGTTGAGTGCTCTAATCTTTATCTTTAAGTTAGTATTTGGAATATGGCTACTGGTATATTTTTGGTTAGTGACATAATATATATACTCAAAATACAGAATCACTTCCTAGAGGAATAATATTTTCTAATTATCTTTATTATTCATATTGACTCTTAAAATGGGTTTATGGTCTTTTAAAAAGAGCTCATTCTATTTCATTAAAATGGCATTTCAAAGATCTCACTCAGTCTTGATACTAAAATGCGAGAAGCCAGAAATGTGGAAATTAATCTTTTTTTATTGAAGAGATTCTTTTCACATACAATATTTCCCAACCACAGTTTCCTCTCCCTCTACTCTTCCCAGCTCCCCCAACTTCCCCTCTCCCCCAGATCCACTCCCACTGTTTTCCCTTCAGAAAGGAACAGGCCTCCAAGAGACAACAACCAAACAGGACAAAACAAATTACAAGACAAGACAAAAGCCCTCATATTAGGGCTGGATGAGGCAACCCAATAGGAGGAAAAGAAAAGGGTTCCAAGAGCGGACAAGAGTCAAAGACACACCCACTCCTACCGTTAGGAGTGTCACAAACACCAAGCTAACAGTCATAGCATATATGTAGAGGATGCTGGTCCCGCGCTTGTCACTTGAGTCTCTGTGAGCCCGGGGTGGTTGATTCAGTGGACCATGTTCTCTTGGTGTCCACCATCCCCTCTGTCTCCTAGAATCTTTTCTCCCCTCCTCTGTGGAGTTTCCCAGACTCCAAGAGGAAGGACACAATAGAGACCTCCAATTTAGATTCTCTCTACAGAATGTCTGGCTGTGGATCTACCTGCTCCCATGTACTGCTCTGGGAAGCCTCTCTGGTAATGACTGAACAAGGCACTGGTCTATGAGCATAGCATTATACTTATAGATACTCAGAATATCACCAGGAATCATTTCATTGCTTTTTTTCCCCTAGTCATCTTGGTGACTGGTTTTTGCTGATGTAAACGGCCTGATCAGACCAGATTAAAAGCAAACAGATGCAAGTTTATTTGGTGCTGCTCCAGGGTGGGTTGGTGAGTCCCAAAGAAAGAGCCAGGGAAATTGTACAACCCAGCTAAGGCAAGGGAGTTTTATAGAAGACGTGTCAGCCAGGAGCTGGGACTTTGCCCAAGTATGGTCAGATGCTGGGCACCTGGGAGGACACTTGGGTAGATTGGATATATCAGGAAGGTGGGTTGCATTGGCCACCTTCTGGGCTTTGGGTACCATTCCTTTGTTCAGAGCTTTTCAGTGTAGTTGGGGTTGGGGGAGGGCAGACAGGGTTTCCAAGCTTGTACAGAGGTGAGCAGGGGGCTCCAGGGGAACATTTAGTACTACCCTAGGTCTCTGGGCTATCCAGTCTCTAGTTCCTGGCCATCCAGGTAGTGTAGGGTATGGGCTCTCTCTCGTGGAGTAGTCAAGTTAAACCAGACATTGGTTAATCACTCCAACAAGTTCTGGGCCACCATTGTCTCGGCACAGTTTGCAGGCAGGACAGTTTGTAGGTCAAAAGTTTTGTGACTGTGTTGGTGTCCAGATTTCTCTTTCAGTAGCCCGCGGAGTACCTACCAAAAAGACTAGAACATAGTGCTGAAGGCTCCATGCAGTCAGGCTCTCTTGTTCAGTGAGCTGTGTGAATGTTTTCCCCAGCCCACTGCTGTCAGCCTTGGAGAGTGACTCTCTGTCCTAGCATCAGCCTGAGTTGATTGGGGAATCTCCATGGGAGGAAATTAATCTTCTAGTTCTGTCTTTCAAATAGCATGTGGGAGTTGAGGGAAATATGGATTCTTCTACTCCACCAGACTTTAGTGCCATCTTGTAGAGCAGTGAAACTTCCTGATGCTGTGACCCCTTTAATACAGTCCCTCATGTCGTGGTGACCCCCAACCATAAAAGGTTTTCATTGTTACTTCATAACTCTAATCTTGGTACTGTTAAGGATCCTGATGTAAATGTCTGATATGCAGGATATGTGATAGGCAACCCCTGTGAAAAGGTCATTTGGCCCACAAAAGGGTTGTGGCCCATAGCTTGGGAACCACTGCCATAAAGCATTCCATGTGTTACAGTTCTCCTAAGTGTGCCTAAATAATAAACTATAGTCATGAAAAGGAAAAATTGCAAACTTGGAGTTGAGAGGGGTGTTGTTTGTTTGTTTGTTTGTTAGCTTCAGTTCTGAGAATCAAATCCAGGGACTCTTGCATGCTGGTCAAGTGCTGTCACTAAGCTGCCTCTCTAGTCCTAGATTTTTTATAATAATTATTTATTTTTATTTTATGTGCTTTGGCATATGTCTGAGGGTGAGCTGCAATGTGTGGGCTGGGAAATAAACCTCAGTCCTCTGGAAGAGCATCCAGCGCTCTTAACAGCAGGAGCCATCTCTCCAGTTCCCACCCCACCCCCACCTCACCCCCGCCCCACCCCATTACTTTTTAGAAGCTCCCAATGTTGAAAGCTGCCCTGGTAACTGCCTGGTGGATTCTGACTTGAGAGGTTCTAGGGATGTTTTCTGATCGAATTCTCCCCTCGGTGACCTGAAGGGCTTCCCCCTTTCCACAAGTCACACGCTGTGCTCTTCCACAAGTCACACACTGTGCTCTGGGTATGACTTTTCAGCTGAGCTCAGCAGATGCTTCATGGCCAAGCTCCTGTAGGGAAGCCCCGGGGTCCCCAGTGGGTCAGATGAAAAACTGGGGTGAGGTGGGGTGAGAGGAGTTGAAAGGAGTGTCCTGAGTCACCTGCCCTGGCCTGACCCTGTTCAAGTTTGTTTTCTTCTTCAGAGAATGCTTTGTTTATTTGGAAGATAGCCTTTTTCTTTTTCAATGGCTGAAACTTTTTTTTTTTCCCATCTCTGTAGTCCCTTGACATAAAATTCCCCCAGTCAGACCCATCATCAATTTGGCAAGCCTAGCCGGTCAGTTGTGTGACTCAAAAGAGGTATTGTTTGCTTCTCTGTGGGGCATAGACAGCTGTGGGGAGACTGTCCTCTCAGCAAAACTGAGAGAATGTACCACCTCCGCTGGACTAAGCTGGTCACTCCCTTGGGGACTGTGTACCTCCCGTGTCACTCCTTGAGTGCCGCAGGTCCACAGACTCGGTGCTTGTCTGAATCAGGGCCCTAATCCAGATCTCAGTGCCCCGAAGGCTCTCGTTCTATCCAGTGGCCAAAAAAATCTCAGCATGCTCTTGGCCCAAAGTGCGGTGGGGCTTCTTAGCATACAGCTGAGAAGGATTCTGGATGATGGGGCTAAAGAAGGGTGGCACCCTGCTCTAGTGGATGGCTTGGAGGAATATGGAAAAGGATACTGGACTGAGGTCATGTCCCCTCTATATAGGTATGGTACTGGTGGCATGGGATGGGGACAGGAAAGAGTACAAACTTCCTAACCCCACAGTGTGGCCAGACACCTCTCACTCAGATCTTATGTTTCACCTTCTGAATGTAAAGAAAAACAGGGCCCAGCCAACGACTGTGTTTTCCGAGCAGAACCATTACCTGTAATGTCACCTGCTGTAATGTCACGTGTACATCTTTACAGAGATATCACCATTAAAAAACATTTGTTTGGGGGCGGGGGGTGGAGCTCATGATAGAGTGCTTGCCTAACACGCATGAAGCCTCAGGTTCAATCCCCAGCATTTCCTAAGCTGGCAGCAACAGTTGGGAGGTGGAAGCAAGAAGCTCAGTGTTATCCTCAGCTATAGAGAGTTCGAAGCCAGCCTGGGGTACATCAGACCTTATCTCAGAATGGAGAGGGGCACCATTGGTTTTCAAATATTCAAGCATCTTCAGATTCTCCATAATTTCTAGGAATATATAGTTTCTGTCAAACTTGCTGTTTCTTTCCAAAACATTCTTTATTGGCATTTACAAGAGAGTAATATTTAAATTAATAAGTTAATGGCATACATACATACATACATACAATGTTACTCTGAAAGAAAGATGGTGGCCACAGGCTCAATTATCTTTGTTTCCTCACCTCCCCCCTCCCCCTGGCCCCAGAATGAGGCTGGCAGGGAGATACCAGGACCCCAGACTCTATAATGAGAGCATGAGATAGAAGCAACTGAGGGCTTTTGAGAGGAAAGCAAAAGACAGGGCTGTGAGGTCTAAGTTTTGTCAACTTGACTTAGTCGCCTGAGAGGAAGGAACCCCAGTTGAGAAAATACCTCCATAGATTGGGTGGTAGGCAAGCCTGTAGAGCATTTTTTCTAAATTAGTGATCAATGGAGGAGGGCCCAACCCATTGTGAGTGGTGGCATCCCTGGGCTGGTGGACCTGGGTTCTATAAGAAAGCAGGCTGAGCGAGCTACGGGGAGCCAGCTAGAAAGCAGCTTCCTTCCGTGGCCTCTGCACCAGCTCCTGCCTCCAGCTTCCTGGCCTGCCTGAGTTCCTGCCCTCACTACTTTTGATGATGGACTGTTCTATGGAAGTGTGAGTGAAGTAAACCCCTTTTCTCCCCAGATTGCCTTTGGTCATAGTGCTTCCTCACAGCAATAGTAACTCTGATGAGGACAAGGGCCTCTCATGCCAGACCTTACACTTTATAGACTCGGAGCCTCTGTAAGGCTGGGTTTCTGGTGCTATCTTTTTTTTTTTCTTTTTTTCTTTTTTTCTTTTTTTCTTAAAGCTTTTACTTTGAGACATCATGGAAAATGTTAAGAGGTACACATGGAGAAGACATGATCACAGAATGGAAACAACACAGAAGCATCAATGCCTGCA
>NW_022196902.1:770349-792462 GCF_008632895.1 Mastomys coucha | reverse complement strand
GATGAGCTGCTCAGGGTGGAAGAGCTGGCGGTAGGTGCCAGTGCGGACTTCATCAATAACTGTGGGTTCCAGGTCTACGAACACTGCCCCGGGGCACATGCTTGCCAGCTCCTGTCTCACTGAAGAAGGTGTTGAAGGAGTCATCTCCCCCAATGGTCTTGTCACTTGGCATCTGGCCATTGGGCTGGATGCCATGTTCCAGGCAGTAGAGCTCCCAGCAGGCATTGCCGATCTGGACACCAGCCTGACCAACGTGGATGGAGATGCACTCACGCATGATAGCAGTGGGTTAGAAGGCGAGGGTGATAGCGAGAAGCAGACACCGGGTCCCGGTTACCGTTCCCGACAACTAAGAGTCGAGGTAAGTAACGCAATCCACACTTTCAAATTCTTAAGAACCATCACGTTGAGTTTGGTCCTCAGTCAGCGCTGCTACCCCAGTAAGCCACTCCCCACACTCACCCTTGGAGGGCAGGAGGGCCTGGGAGCAAGTTCCCAGAGAATAAGCTGCCTCTGTGCTACGAGTCATTCAACTTGGCCGAAAAGCCACGGAAATAATGCATGTTTCAAAGAAAGGATGTGAAATTTACAGCTTCTTAATTCCTAAGGAACCCAATGAATCCTGTTGGCTGGTCAGTTCTAGAGAAGCCGACCCTGGGGCAGAGTCACCTAGAGAAGCCCGGCCCTGGGGCAGAGTCACCTAGAGAAGCCGGCCCTGGGGCAGAGTCACCTGGTTGGTTCTTTGTTTGGTTGTTTGGTTGTTTGGTTGTTTTTTTGTTTTTGTTTTTGTTTTTTTGTTTACTTCTGGATTTCCTTCTGACATATTCATGCCTATGTATCATTGTATCTTGACCAAAAACATCACCAGTGGTCCCACCTGACCTTCCTCCTATCCTCTCATCCTTTTCTGTTCCCATCTGAAGAAAGTTGCACGTTTTAATTTGCCTGAACATTTGACATCGTTAGCTTGGGAGCCGTAGGTGGGACATATCTGCGGGTGGAAATTTCTGCTCTGTCTTCACTGACTGATGTCTCAGGATTCCTGAGAATAAAACCTCAGGTTTTACTTCTCTTCCAAAATGTTGTTTTCTTTAAAAAAGAAAACCAGTAAAGGGCTTGGGTTGTCTGATTTTTGAGTGTTTCAGCGGATGACGGTGTTTCCAGAATTTTTCTGGAGGTGGGAAAGGAAGCATTCTCCCTCCAGCCCCTACAGACTTGGCTTCTGACTGCCGCCCAAACTAAGGGCTTGAGCCTTGGGGTATTGCTGCCTGCTTTTCAACTGTATTAGCTGGTGACCCAGGCAGTGGTTGGTCTCTGTGGGCCTCACTTGTCTGGTCTGTACAATGGGACTGTCGATTACCTGCTTAGGCCTTGCTAATGGGTTACTGGGAGAATCAAAAAAACAAAAAACAAAACAAAAACTATGCAGCAGAAGTGTTTGGGTACCTAAAAAGCTCCAAGAACTCATTATCAGTATTGATGTATCTATCCCCTTGGCTCTGTTAATGGATCTTTGTGAACTAAAAATGATCCTTTTGCTCACTAGGGTTATCTCAAGAGGCAGCTGGCAGTATTCTAGTGAAAGGGACATTTTTTCTGTGCTCTCGGCTGGAGCTTCTCTGCTCTTTGGCATCCTGCCAAGGCTGCTGCTTCCATGGGGCCCCTGACATGTAGGGATGGACCTTGAGCTGTCAGGTCTGCTGCCCCTGCTAAGGCCTCATTGGACCACATCCCATTTTCTTAGAAACTTCTTCTCTTTGTATTCCCAACAGCTGGGGATATGTTGTGATCCCAGTCTGCAGGCAACCGTGTGACCCATGTTTCTTTGCTTGTAGCTTGTGTCAGCACCGGATTCCTAAGTCTCCCCTTCCCCCTCTGAGGACTCAAGGGACAGGAAGATCCCACATGTCCTGCTATGGGGGAAAGACATACATGGCCCTGGACCTAGGAGCTACCGCCTGAGGGATTATCTTTCAAATACCACTGCAGATATTTTATAAACAAAGGCCACTGTGTGGGATATACAGTATTTTAGGTCCTCTGGAGGAAGATGAGCTAAGTAGCAGAAAAACAGAGAACTGCCAGGGAGTTTTAGAGAAGCAGATGATCCAAGAACTTGTGAGCCGGAGAACAGAATGCCCCCAGTCCCCTCCTGAGCCTCCATCAGAGAGCACCAGCTATGCACAAGCCTTTCTCATCTGTATTATTCTCAATATGCTTATCTTCCAAGCTTCCATAGGAAACCCACTGATCTCTGAGTGCCCAGTGGCTTTTCCAGCCCCAAGTGTAAATGCCACCACAATCTTCCCCAAAACATGTGGTCAAGTCTGACATATACCCGACTCCTGGTACCAGTTTCTATCTGAGTTAGTGTTTTTATTGCTGTGATGAAACACCATTACCAAAAGTAACTTGGGAAGAAAAGTTATAGCTTTTCTTAATGTTATAGCTTGTAGTCCATCATTAAGGGAAGTTAGGGGAGGAACTCAAGGCAGGAACCTGGAGGCAGGAGCTGCTGCAGAAGCCATTGGAGGAGTACTGCTTACTGGCTTCCTCCCATGGCTTGCTCCATCTGCTTTTCTTGTGAGCCCTAGGACCACCTGCCTAGATGTGCTGGCAGCATCCATAATGCTGTGGGCCCTCTCATACCAATCACCAATTGAGAGGATGTCCCCCAGGCTTGCCTGTAGACCAGTCTTCTGGAGGTATTTTCTCAAGTGTGGTTCTCTCTTCTCAAATAAGAAATTGACTAAATAAATAAATAATAACAGCAAACAAACATCACGCATCACGCATCAGGTTAGGGTATGGCCCCTCGTGTTAGTGCCTCCTTATGTGCGGAGCCTACTGTCGGCCCTCTGGTTTTGGGCAGAGGGTGGGGGGGCAAGTGGGAAAATCAAACCACCGATAAGAGACAGTGCATGCAACTGTGTTTGTCACTCGCTTTACCTTACAGGACAAGGCTAGGAGAGGCAAAACATGAAATCATGTCTGCAGAAAGATATGTGCTGTTACAAGAACAAAAGGAACCTAACTCCCATTGAGGATCAGGAAGTGCTATACAGGGCCAGACCACATGGGAAGAACATGTGTCACCGCACCAGCAGGCCAAGTGGTGGGAAACTAGAATCTGTAGAAATAGATCCAGCTCTGACCACCAAATTTCACTGCAGCTGCAACATAGAATGGAAAGGTCCCCAAAATATGTAGAAATACCAGCTCATTTATAGTTACTACAATGATCCAGGTATAAGATTAGCCAAGGAGCAAGATCTGCAGACCCTCCTCTTCTTCCTCCTCCTCCTCCTCTTCCTCCTCCTCTTCCTTCTCTTCCTCCTCCTCCTCCTCTTCCTCTTCCTCTTCCTTCTCTTCCTCCTCTTCTTTCTCCTCCTCCTCTTCTTCTTCCTCCTCTTCCTCCTCTTCCTCTTTCTCTTCCTTCTCTTCCTCCTCCTCCTTTTCCTCCTCCTCCTCCTTTTCCTCCTCCTCCTTTTCCTCTTCCTCCTCCTCTTCCTCCTCCTCTTCCTCCTCCTCCTCCTCCTCCTCCTCCTCCTCCTCCTCCTCCTCCTCCTCCTCCTCCTCCTCCTCCTCCTCCTCCTCCTCCTCCTCCTCCTCTTCCTCCTCCAAGCAGCTCCAAGTGGGGCAGGGAGGCAATGGAGAGGCAGTTAGTCTCTAGAATTGTTGGTGAGCTGGTACAGACCCAAACCATTTAACCTAGCAGAAGAGGGGTGGAGAGGAGACAAGATAGAGAGGAGGAGGGAGCTGGGGAGGAGGGGGAACGACAGGTTCATGCAGTGTTGCCCCTGGCTAGTGCTTGTTTAACAAGGAAAAAGATGAAATCCAGGAAATTTGCAGACTTTGGGGCAGCTTCTCAAAAGAGGAGAAGCTGCCAGGGCTGTCAGGATGGATGCAGATCTAGCAGGAGTGACGAGCAGAGGAGAGAACTGCTGCAGATGAAGGAACTCTGGAAAATGTGCACACTCCTAAGAACAACAGACAGACTCACTCTGTGGAGAACCACCCATTTGGCTGCAGCACATGGAGGGGAGGAGGCAGGAGTTGGAGGAGAGTGGAGCTCTTCTCCAGATGTTCCCGTTGGGAAGCTTCCCCTGACCTGTGTTCTCCGTGCAAGGTCCCCTCAGGTCCATCAACAGACCACAAGGGCCACCAGAGCACAGCCAGGTGCTTCCTTCCCGCTGGCCACCTGTCAGCTGAGCTCATCTGGCCCTCCCTATCTGTGAGTCAGCAATCCCAGCAGCTGTGGGCCAGCACTGTACCCTTGCAGGGCCAGGTGGCTGGCATTTACTAAAGCAGGCCCTCAGCCTTTGGCTGCTGCTGGGTGTCCCAGGGGATAACGCTAGGGAAAAGCGGGGGTGGTGGGGTGGGGTCAAGTCAAAACCATCAATGTCTGAAACATGCTACAGGATTGTACTGAACTAGTCTGGGGTGCAGCCTAGCTTGGAGGGTTATTCTGTTTGTTTTGTTTTATTACTTAAAACTGCAGAAGTGATGCTTATGTGTCGCCGTGGCTGAGAACTGGAGAATTAACCACCTATCTCCTCTCCTCTGGTGAATTTGCAAGAGCTATGGTCACTGAGAGAAGAGCACCCTCTTAGCTCTTATCCTCTGTCCATTAGAAAAAGCTGTATTTGTGTATCAACCCCCACACCTTAAACTTTTCTATTTTCTAGACTTTTACATACACAAGTAAAGGCCTTAAAGAAGGTTTTGGGACAGAGAGCTGATTCAGTTGGTAAGGTGCTTTCTGCACAAACATGAAGACCTGAGTTTAGTCCCCTAGAACCCACAGAAAAAAGGTAGATGTTAGGCCCAGGAATTGATCAGAGCGTAGAGTTGCTTACATGAATGCCTAATAACCTGAGATTAATCTGTAGATTGCACAAGTTGTCAGGAGAGAGCCTGTGATCTTTAAAAGCACCTAGTGGCTTGTATCAGCTAGCAGTGCATATACATGTCACACACACACACACACACATACACACACTCTCGCACTATTGTTTTTTTAAAGTTGGTCCCAGTGCTGAGAGCATGGAGACAGGACTCCCAGAACTTATAGACCAGCCATGCTCACTGAATTTGTGAGCTTTAGGACTAGGGAGAGACACTGGATCAAAAAACAGAATGAGGTGGACAGTGATTGACAATACTTGACATTAACCTCTGAGTTCCACATGTGCATACATGTTTCCATAATATACACACACTAGACACACACGGTCAAATGGTACAGTGCAATATCTGTTGTGTGTATAAATATTCTGTGTTTTATCTTCAGTCAGACATTTCACTACAAATTGAAGTAGAGAATCCTTACAAGTGAGAAGCCAGAGTATGTTGCAGTACATTTAAGATCTTGTTTTAGAAAGCTGTACTCCAGGCAATAAGACAGGGTGAGCGTTTTTTGATGAATAAATTCAACATGTAGACAAACACCTTTTTCCCTTTTCATAGACTGGCAGGGCACTTGGACTCTATTACTGTCTCTTCAGGGGGCTATGTGACATTCCTTACAGGCAAGTACACACATACAATGACAGGTGAAGTAAATTGATGTGGGCTGGGAGAACCAGGCTTCAGATGCAGCCAGGAAGGGTTCTTTAAACATAGCCAGAATCTGCTGTTAGAAGCAAAGGAACGAAGTACCTCAGAACAGGAAAAGCCAGCAACTCCATTAATCTATAATAATCTTTGACTTTTATACCCCACGCTTGTCTTGCAGACTCTGGGGCACCACTAGAGTTGTGCTCGGTGTACTCTGCTGTATTTTTCCTCTGCCCTGCTGTTTTCACATACGCATCATAAATCCCCCCAAAGGCTGACTGACCTCCAAACACATTCTTCAAAACATTTTCTAGTCTAAAGACAAGAAGCGTAAGGGTAACCCATCTAAGAGATTTATTGGAATCTCAGCTTGAATTCTAATTGCGAGCACTTATGAAAATGTCAATATTAACATGAAATAGCTGGCAGTTCTTCTAATAAATGTAAATTGAATTAGATAGTGTGTAATTAGAAAAACACTCCCTTCACTCAAGCTTTCAAAACAAGTTGCAGGATCCATTAACGGCAGCGGCAGCCTTGCCCTCTAATGGCTGGAGGCTGAAGGACAACAGGACTCAATACTTTGGCTTCAAGAAAACCATAGAACTTAAGAAGAGGCACATAGTAGATGTCGGCAGAGCAGAGCAGGTGGCCAGGGGGAGGAGGAGGGAGTAAAAAGGCCTTTGAGCTTCCAGGTCAACTAGCACAGTCTGGTGTGCGGTTGGGCCTGGTGACGCACACCTTGTCTTAGTTTCCTTTCCTCTTGCTAAGCAACTTAAGAAAGAAAAGGTTTATTCTGGCTCACAGCTCAAGGGTACAGTCCATCATGATGGAGGAAGTAGAGGCAGCAGAAGCTTGAAGCAGTTGATTGCATAGCAGCAGAGAATGGGGGGTGGGGGTGTGCTTCAGCTTGGCTCCCTTTCTCTCTTTAGACAGTCCAGGCTCCTAGCTAAGGAATGGTGCTGCCCACAGTGGCACAGTCTTCCCATCTCAGTTAACATAATCGGGATACTTCTCCACTGGAATTCTGAGAAGCCCCTCTCCTAGGTCATTCTCGATTCTATCAAGCAGACATTTAACACTACCCTCACATGCCTGTAAACCCAGTATTTGGTAGGTTGAGTCGGGAAGATCTCTAGTTTGTGGCCAGCTCGAGCTCTATTAGGGTCTTGTCCCCAGAGGAGAAAGAGAAAGAGAGGAAGAGGAGATCCATGTTACACATACCTGATTTCCTGCAAAGCAGCTGAAAGTCAAAGCTGCCCATGAATATAAAGAAACAGAAATGTCTGAGACGTCTGTAGAATAAGCTCTCAAGACCAGCTGTCCTGGTGGTCTTGGTTCATAGGCTGTAAAGTTGGCAAAGCACACTTTTACCAGCTACTTTTGTTCCCTTTAATAATAGACTAATGAATGTTACAAAGTAGAAGGTACCAAAAATGTGGCTTGGTGTGAATCTCATGAGAGGTTTGGTTTTATCCATGTGGTACTTTCACTGGTTGTTTAGGCAAGAAATCAAGAATAAACGAATGAAGGTGGGGAGGGCTCTATTTGGTCAGCAAATTCCCTGAGCCCCTGAAACACTCATTTCTCTGACACCAGACTCATGCAGATTAACTTCTAAAATGCAAGTGTGCAAGAGCTGCCAGTAGTTTAACAGATAAGAAACGGCCCTCTGTATCAGTTACTGCTCTGTTGCTATAACAAAACACTGGGACCAAGGCAGCTTACAGAACGAAGAGTTTATAGTTCCAGAGAGATAAGAGTCCATTATAGTAGGGAGACATAGCAGCAAGCAGCTAGCTTAAGGGATAGGACCGGAAACTGAGGGATCACAGAGGGATCACATCTTCAACTATGGTCATGAAATAGAGAATAAACTAGAATCAAAGTGAGAGTGTGAGCTCTCAGATCTGTACTTCTCCAGCAAGGCTGCACTGCCTAACCCTACCCAATGACACCACCTGCTGGGGACCACATGTTCAAATATCTAAACCTTGGAAGGCATTTCTCATTTAAACCAGCACACATCAAAAGCAAAAACAAATAAACAACAACAACAAGTAACACAATGGAATGCTCTCAACATCCAGGTCCAACTTCTCGTGTTTTAGGCCCTGCTTTCTTTTTGCAGGAAAGCAGAAAGTAACCCTGGTGTGACCTTTGTAGTAAGATGGCCACGTTGTAGAATAAAAAAATTAATAAATAAATCTTGAATTAGAAGAAATTCAAATGGCTAAAACAGCGTGTGGTGGTTTGAATATGCTTGGCCCAAGGAATGGTACTATTAGAGGCAGGGCCTTGTTGTGTGTATGAGGGGCTCTGAGATGCTCTTCCAAGTCATGTGAGGGTCAGTTTTCTTTTGTGTGCCTTCTGAATAAGATGTTGAACTCTCAGCTCCTGGACACTGCAGTGCTTCTGGCCATGATGATAATAGACAGAGCTGTAGAATCAGTAAGCCAGACCCAATTAAATATTGTCCTTTATAAGAGTTGCCTTGGTCATGGTGTCACTTCACAGCAATGGGCACCCTAACTAAGACACAGAGTTGTTACCAAGTCGAATAAGAAAGGAAGGACGTTGATAGCTACACATCTCAGATCTAATTGGGGTATTCTATAAGCAAGCACTACTAAGCAAATCTCCAGGTGAGTAAGAGCAGCAATCAGAACCTAGGCGATCAGACTGCTGACTTGATTACTTCTAATCTTCTTTTCCCAAGTAATTTTTATTCAGTGTGGATTATGTCTATTTTACTTCCTCTGATACTGCTTTCTAAATCCTTAAGATTAGTTCATGTTTGGATAAGCCTTCCATTTTTAGTTCAAGTAGAGTTTGTGATAGAATATGCTCCCTTTCTTGCTTCTCAGCCCTATCACGGCTCCTGTTCAACAGTGGCCGCAGATTAAAGTGTATGTGGTGTACCACCTGTGCCCACCTCTCTGTTCCCTTTTCATGTGAAATTTTAGTGGGTTCTGAATGAGTCTAACAGGCCAGGCACTGTCTAAGGAATACCGCTCTAGCACACATTTCTTCCTATGTTATATCAGTGAGGGGTTCCCCCACCTATCCAGTCACCCAGACAAGTTCTCTGGGGCCATCCTACCAATTTTCTCTTTCCCTCCCCCAACCTAGGTAAATGGCTGGTATTAGTCCTTTCTCTATTACTAATACTGGGTTAAAGGACAGAGACTGATATCTCATGGTTCTAAGCACAGTAGCAGCATCTATTCAGTGTCTGCTAGGGGCCACAGGCTCCTTCAGCTTGCAGTCGAGTAGAGGGTAAATTGTCAGCAAAGAAGCAGAAAAGTGGCCAAACTCCCTGGATAGCTAACACATTTCTGCAGGAAATGCGCTAATCGATCATGAGGGTCCTACCCCTATGATCTACTTTCACAATGTCCTTCTTCCTAGCACTGCTGCCACAGCAGAATTCAGCATGTGTTTTAAGGAAAACACACTACATTCAAATGCATCTGGTCACAGTTTTAGCTTGAGGTCATATGAGAATCAAAGCCAAAAGTCTGGACTAGTGTGAAGGTGAGAGAGTTTAGATATTCTTCCCAGGTGTACATTGCTTTTTTTGTTTTTTTTTTTTAATTTTCAATTTTTAAATTTTTTTTGAGATTATAGTATAACTACATCTTCCCCTTTCTTTCCTTTCTGTAAACCCTCACATATATGCCTCATTACTGTCTGTCAAATTTAGAGCCTACTTTTTACTAATTGTGATATACACGAACCACAATGACCAGCATGACATGATGACCCCAGAGTGCAGTAGTGGCACACATGCCTTGGCAGTAACCAATAGCTCTCTAACTGACTTAAGAAACCTAGCAAGGGGGCTGGAGAGATGGCTCAGCAGTTAAGAGCACTGACTGATCTTCCAAATGTCCTGAGTTCAAATCCTAGCAACCACATGGTGGCTCACAACCATCCAGAATGAGATCTGATGCCCTCTTCTGGAGTGTTAGAAGACAGCTACAGTGTACTTACATAAAATAAATAAATCTTTAAAAAAAAAAAAAAGGAAGGAAACCTAGCCAATTACCTAAGGGCCAGTGTACATTGCTTCTTTAAGCTGCTAGTTACCATGGGTAACTCACCAGAACTCTTGGAACAAAACAGAATTATCCCTGAAATCTTGCTTCTCTCCCATCTCTTATCCAAGAGGGCTTCTATGAGTGTCATACCTTGAACACAAAGCAAGGGACACAGAGTTGCTGAGGCTTCCCTAGGAAGCTCTGGCAATGGCTAAAAAAGAGATGGCCTGGAGGATGTGAGCCTGGGCGCTGGAGCACCCAGTCCGCTACTCAGCCTGGTGCTCACTCTCTAACTTCTCACAGACCCAGCTATGGGGATAAACAAAGCTCACATCACTTATTACCTACTTTTCTTCAAAAATCTGTGGCCCATAGCTCATTGCCTTCCAAGTCATGACCAAAGCATTCAACGGACAAATCTGATGTAATGTTAGCTATCATCAAGGTATAATATCATGGGCTGGAGAGATGGCTCAGTGGTTAAGAACACTGACTGTTCTTCCAGAGGTCATGAGTTCAAATCCCGGCAACCACATGGTGGCTCACAACCATCCATAATGAGATCTGATGCCCTCTTCTGGTGTGTCTGAAAACAGCTACAGTATACTTACATATAACAAATAAATCTTTAAAAAAAAAAGATATAATATCATTATTATTGAACAAAAGCTATGCAACAACTTGGTACTATACCGATATCTCCATTAAATTTTGAAAAGGTTGGCCAATAAAGACACTAGGGAAAAAATAGATAGTTAGTAATAAAGTTAATGCTTCTACCCCTTCATATATCAAAATAAATTGCAGATGGGTAAAGGGAAAATTAAAAAACAAAACAAACAAAAAAAACCCAGAAGCTGTAGAAGTACAAGAATCCTTCAGTTAGCTAGGGGCAATGGTGCTCACAGCAATGGAAGAAAACACAAAGGAAATGAATTTTATATTTGTTCCACTATAAATAGTTTATTATACAAAAAAGCTATACAGTAGTTACTGCAGTATGATGAAAGCATAATTCTTTAATATACCAAGATATAAGCTGTTACAAGCTAATCTACCAACTGGAAAATTAAAGACGAAATTCCATATAATCTAAAAATTATTCAGCTATACCCATCCCTTTCAAATGTGCAAATTAAAGCTATGAACTGCTATGAACTTCTGGTTGAAACTTCAGAAACTGTAAGTACTCATGTGCCTATAGCATCCACCTAGCAAGACGAGCAGAGCTGATGGGTACCGCTTGCAGATTTCTGGGCTGTAAGCTGTCTCACCATGGCAGTCTGATGCTAATGTGGCATTACCGAAAGCAGCAGAAAGGAAGAATATGCTTGTGTCTCTTCTGACCTGGCCCTGCTACATCTGTGACACACTCCACTGTCCAAAGAGCATCAGAGGGGACATGCCCACCTCTTACTGTTCTCTGGATTTTAGGAAAGTGGTTCATGCTGGATGTTACTTGGTTTCCCAACCCTGGCTTGTGGCAGTGTGTCATCAGACATCCTAATCTTGGTCAGCCTGGATGATGAGAAACGATGTCTCCAGGGGATTTGAAGTTGCATTTCCATCTATTTGATTGTCTTAGTTATTGTTCTATTGCTGTGATGATACACCTTGACCCAGGTAGCATATAGAAGAAGCATTTAATTAGATCCTTGCTTACAGGAGGGTAAGTCCATGAGTATCATGTCAGGAAGCATGGTACTGGGGCAACAGCTAAAGCTCATGTATGATCTACAAGACAAAGACAGAGACTAGATCTGGCATGGACCTTTGAAACCTTAAAGCCCACCCCCAGGGACACATGCCTTCTCCAACAAGGCTATATCTCATAATCCTTCCCTAACAGTTCTTACAACTGGGTCCCAAGTTTTCAAATATATGAGCCTATGGCGGGGGAGGGCATTCTCATTTAAACCACTGCACTGACTGAAGCTGAATGACCCGTCCACATGTTTTGGAAGCACTGGTATATTTTTTTCTCATCACAGCTTTCCCTGTTTTACTAATAGTATGATTTCTTGAAACTCTCAACTTACAGGATTTAGTCTGTTATTTAATGCATAAACTGCAAATGCTTTTTCCGGGTTTACAGTCTCTTTGTGGTATTCTAATGGACAATTTATGTTTCTTTGTTGTCCAATTTACTAGCCGCTTTCTTTATTGTACCTTCTGGTCTTGTGTTACACTTAGACTTTCTTGACTCTGAGACCAGAGAATACATTCTTCATGGTCCCTACCAGGATGCTTTAAATCACGTCAAATTAAAAATGTTAATCTTTTACATTTACAGTAAAATTTACACTGCTGTCAGATATAACAGGCAGACAAGTATTTTTCCCTCTGGCTGGCTAACAAATTAGCCTGACATCACTTCCAGAAGAGCATGTTTCTACACTTAACGCTCATCTTTGTCTTGATTTTGAAGGCATCATTTTTTTTTTATATTTTCTAATTTACTGATTTTTTATTAGATATTTTCTTTATTTACATGTAATTTCTCCTTTCCCAGTCTCCCCTCCAAAAAGACAAACAAACAAAAACAACAAGAACAAACTCCTGTTGCCTCCCCCCTCCCCATGCCTGCCACCCCACCCTCTCCCACTTATTGGCCCTGGCATTCCCCTACACTGGGGCACAGAACCTTCACAGGGCCGAGGTCCTCTCCTCCTATTGATGATCGAATTTGCAATCCTCTACTATACACATGCTGCCTGAACAATCAGACCCCTCCATGTGCAGTCCTTGGTTGGTGGTTGAGACCCTGGGAGCTCTGAGGGTGCTAATTAGTTCATATTGTTGTTCATCCTAAGGGGCTGCAAACCCCTCAGCTCCATAGGTCCTTTCTCTAACTCCTTCATTGGGGACCGTGTACTCAGTTCAATGGATGGCTGGCATCATTTTTTTTTTCTTCTCTACATTAGTCCCTTATTCTGTATCTTTGGATGTAGGAGACTATTCTGTATGTTACATATGTGTATATGAGCATATGTGAACCATTACCTGATCATATGATACATATCTTGTTATATGTATCATATAGGTGATATACAGTAGCATGTAGACTATAGAATATAAATATACAATAATGTACAATAATAAAGTTGTATAATATGCAGTGGATACTGCATAGTGCTCATCACCTTCTGAGATAACACCCTCTCCTTGCTCATTAATCCTAAGGATCCTTGAACAGACTCTTTGTGCATCCCAATGCCATGTATATACGCAAGAGAATTCTGTTGCCTGTCAGGTTTATGCAACTATCTAGATAAACAAATCAGCAATTAGCCAGGCGGTGGTGGCGCATGCCTTTAATCCCAGCACTTGGGAGGCAGAGGCAGGCGGATTTCTGAGTTCAAGGCCAGCCTGGTCTACAGAGTGAGTTCCAGGACAGCCAAGGCTACACAGAGAAACCCTGTCTCGAAAAAACCAAAAAAAAAAAAAAAGAGTAATTAGCATCTCTACATGCAATTTTATTGTTTGATAGCAATTTGGCTTTCCCCTTTGTTCATAACTGTTTTTTTTTTTTAAACCAAGAAGGCATATGTGAAGGGTAGAATAGAGAAACTACCAAAATGCCCCCTTCGTGGTTTTGAAGGCGGAGAGGCAGGTGGGTTACTGTGGAGTTTTCCTTATGAAGCTTTTGCCGGTCTCTCACTCAGCTGACTCCTAGATACTTAATCTTATTTGTTGTCATTGCTATTAATTCCTAAATATTTTAATCCAGCCTTCCTACTCTCTATCCATAGATTTCTAGATTCTTTTTTTATTTCTAGCTAAAAGTATATTCTCAGCTAATAATGAGTTTCTAATACTTTTTCTAAGTTTCATCTATTTGTTTTTGTTAATTTCTGTAGAGCAATGTCAAATATAATTGTGGTAAGAATGGGTTTCTTAACAAACTCAGATGATCCAAGTGAAAATGATATTGCTAGTTCTCAACTTCTGATCTTTGTCAGTTTTACTTCTCCTACTAGAGTGGAATGTTTAGAATCCAGACCATCAAGGGCTTCATTTCACTAGAACTATGAATGGTATAAATCCCAATATCTGGGAACCAAAAAAAGTCAGGGAAAAACCTAAAGAATATTTTCTCCTGAATGCTGCTCCCCTAAGCTCTCAGGGTTTCTGTCTTTTTCCCATGGGTGAGATTTTCCTGGCAGTCTCTGCCTCCCAACCACATTTAATAAACTGCAATAATAAATGCAGAATAGATTCATCACCCACAATTTTACAGTTCAAAGGAAAGATGAAAAACAACCACAGACTGACCTTGGAGCACCTTTTCTTTGATTTCAATTACAAAAGAGATGGCAATATGAACTGTCTGTCTCTTCTTCGCGATCTCGGTAGATTCAGCCTCTTTCTGATGCTGGGACCCCACACCTCTCCTGTGATTAAGCATTCTTGGATTTAATTGTTGTGTCTTTGTGTTTGAGGTGTGG
This sequence comes from Mastomys coucha, assembly GCF_008632895.1. Lineage (NCBI taxonomy): Eukaryota > Metazoa > Chordata > Mammalia > Rodentia > Muridae > Mastomys > Mastomys coucha. The sequence goes on along the minus strand of NW_022196902.1, from coordinate 778,412 downwards.
GCTGCTCTGTATCCCAGGCTGGGCTCACACCTTCCCCTGCCTCACCTCCCAGGTTCTCATATTACAGGGATGTGTCCCACCATGTCTGACTGGTTCTCTTCCTGAAAGCTGCTACAGAAGGCTGGGAAGGTCTCTGAAATAACCCTAAACATATGTGGCACTGGAAATGCGGGGACCCCTTGTTGGACTCTGTGTGTGAGGTGTGTTCCATGTGTTCCATTTAACCAGGGACGTGGAAGCAAATGAGTTGAGGTTCCCCCAGAGGAAAGTTGGCGCCTAGCTGGTGTGGTTTCTCTGCAGTTTGGGACTCGAGAAGCCCAAGGGAGAACTTCACAGTGACCTCTGCCGCCTGTGCTTCTCCCCTAACCCTGAGTGATCTACAGTGGAAATTGCTAAACTGACCTAAGGGATTAAAAGCTCTCATTTGAATTCCTTTGAGGTAACGGCGCCTCTGACTCCCCAGGCTCTCATTTCCCCATTGTTCTGGTTAAATTTAGATGATTAATAACATTAATTAGCTCACATTTTTTTTACCTTTATGTAAAAACCCCAGGTGTTAAAGCTGAGTGGTTCTTTTCTTATTTAGATGATGATATTCTCTGTGCTCACAGTATGACTAGTCAGCCTCATATATGTCCTTCCATAGATACTTCAAACCCTCTACTCTGAGTATGCCTAGTATCCTGTAAGGATTTTCTGGAGTTTTATTCAAGTGTCTTTGTCTTGATTTTGTCTAACAAAATGCCTATGATATTTAAAACTTCTGCATAATACCCATGCAACACCCAGCTATAACTATCCTGATTTTTAAAAGAAGTTCGCCTTCATCCACCCAGTCAGATCTTAATTTCCCTTTAAAATAGCACCCAGGTTTCTGTTCCCTGTTTGGCTGGTGCCTCCTGCACTGCAGTCTTCCAGAGTCTTTCAAGCATGCAGCAGCTCTAAGTCACCTCTGATGGCTGTAACCCCTCTTTCCTCGCCTAGCAGGACTCCACCAGGCTCACGTTGCCATGCATCCTGCCATCTAATTTCTCTGCAAGAGAAGCTCCCGGACTCCTGCCTTCTGTGATGATCTCTGAAATCTTCCCTCTGGCCATTAGGCTCTTAGGAACAATCTAGACCTGTTCTGCTAGCCAGGACTGCCTTCCCGGTTAAAGGCTAATCAGGCCCCTTGCTCATTGATTTTTAGATTCTTTGAAGCCTGTACTATTTTACAGAGCCCTCCCAGCATTTGGAACAGACATTGCTACTATGGTGTTTACTTTCTCATCTCTTGTTCTTCCTCATCTCCATCGTGAATGTCTGTTTGCCCAGTGTGTGTCCATTCAACCCAGGAGACAGCAGGAGCTTAATTTGTGCTGAGGGAGTTGATGGGAATGGAGGTATAGAAACAAGATACAGAGCCTGCTCCCAAGGGCCCTGGCGGAAGTCAGGGAGAGGTAGTCACATAAAAAGGATCTAGTCTCAGAGTATTATCTCAAAATGTCAGGGGAGTCACGAGTTTCAGGGCTTGGGGCTTGGGGATTGGAGGTCTCCGGTCCTGAGTCTGCCTAGGGGAGGTGCCACCTGAGCTGAGCTGTGTCTCACAGAGATAGTGAAGGTTGCTGGGGTCAAAAATGCAAGGCAGGACATGGGAAGTGACACTGGACATCTAGGCAGAGCCTGTGACATGTAGAATCCTCTAGTTTATTCCATGTGTGTAAAACTCGACAGCAGCAGCCACAGCCGTGGCCATCTTCCATTTTGGATTCTCTGAAAGGTGTGTAAGAGATTCCTGGTGAGCCTTCCCTGGTCCCTTGTCCTTGCTCGGAAGCTGTATGATGCCTATGAGCTGCAAACACATGTAATACTGTTGTACCCTCCAACTTTCCCTTAGAAATACCACACTCCATTCCATTTCCCTGAATCATCCTGGTCTCTTTCTTTCTCAATCCATCCCTCAAAGGAGACATCTGCCCTTTCCCAAGGATGGGTCCTCTCTGTCCCCCTCCTCCTTCTCCTCTGTGCTTGGTAATTCATTGGCCCCCAGGCAGTGGTTATAGTCAGTCACCCCTCCTTTTCACATCTCAGTACCCAGTGAGTCCACAATCACAGCCCACGTCCGCTCCATCTGGAATACTCCTTCCTAGAGGGTGGAGACCTCCAGTTTCCTGTCAACCAATAAAAGTGAGATGCTAGGTATTCAAAGGCAGGAGCTCAGAATTCCTAGGGTATTGTTACCTTGAGATCTGTAAAGAAGCTGTTGCTGGCCCCTAGAGCTTCATGGAGGAAGGATTCCTTAACCTCAGTATGCCCCACCTTGACAAAATGCTCCAGGTGAGAATGGCCAAGGAGTTCAGGAGGAATTAAGGGGCTAGGTGAGAAGGGATTTTGAACACTTTAAAAGTTTCAGAGCCTTCTTATTAATGGTGGTAAGCACAAAGTCCAAGTCTTAACCTTGTATTAGTGTTCACAAAGGACGTGAGTAGCCTGGCAGAGCATATTAGCTGAGGCTAAGCCATTACATTTTTTTTAAATTAAAAACCACAAATAGGACATTGAAGATAAAAGAAACCTTTAAGACTATTACCAGAATAAAGAGAAAAAATGTGGGGATGTAGCTCAGTTGGTAGATCGCTAACAACTCAGGAAGCCCTAGGTTCTGCCCCAGCACTCCATAAGACAGTTGGTAGGGCATGCTTGTAATCCCAGGGCCTAGGAGGTGAAGGGAGGAGAATCAGAAGTTCAAGGTCATTCTTCAGGGCAAAGCAAGTTTGAGGCCAGCCAAGGCTACATGAGATCCTGTCTCAAAAAGGAAACAGAAGATACACAAATTTAAGAAGAAACATTAATGGGAAGCAAGTGGTTGGCTTTTATCCATGTTCAGATGAACTGAAATCAGCTTGGGCTAAACTGGGACATTTCTACTACAGAACACAGACGTGCAAGAGGGTAGGTATCCAGTGGTTAACCAGCTCTGTCTCTTGCTCTTCTTGGTCAGGGAGACCTTGTTAATTTGAGGCAGTTGCTTACAATCTCTCAAGAAGGGAATCTGTAAACTGAACCTAGAGTTAGGCTAGAACCATAGCCCATTCCTAACTGAGAGGCAAGGGTTTGGAATCCCCAGGCTGCCCTTCAGTGAAGAGTTCATGAAAACTGGCCAGTTTGTAGGATAAATAAAAGATGTTCTGAACTCTTTAAGAACTCAGTTTTACTTTGATAATTCATCCTTCCTCGTGGAGGAATGTCTAAGTCAATGAAATTCTAACTTAAAATAACCCAGAGATTTGTCTGGCGAGGAGGGTGTGCACGCTAAGACAGGGTAAGGAGAAGAGTGTGGCCATTATACATTATGTACATGTTGAAATTGTCTTATAGGTTTAATTAATAAAAAAAGAGCACAAAACATTTGAAAAACAAAAATAAAAACATGAAAACCAGCATTGGTCTCTCTGTGATGGAATCTCACATTCAGGCACAAGAAGAACTGTGTGTGCGCAGTAAGAAAGTTCAAAGCCTTTGCTGCCCTTCTTCTTTCAAGTATTTTATTTGGAGTTTTCCCTTTCAGTAAAATAACCCACAGTAAGAAAAACAGGCCATTTGAGGAAAGGCATATAGAAAGGGCTATCTACCGGTGTATGCTTCTGCTATATTTTCATGTTTTTATTGTCTGTTCCCTGAAAATACTTTTGTGTGACAGGTTTGTGGCTTCCTTTTGTTTTCTTATTTCTCTTCTACCGGTTTTTCTGTAGCACCACCAACTGTTTTGTGATGCGATTATCTGGAGAGGAAGAAAACCACATTTTGATGTCAGCAGAATTTTTTTTTTCATGCTTTTAAATTAGGATCATTAGGCAACTCAGCGTTACAAGCCTGGGATGCCAAAGAAAATGTTTCCCAGAGAGGCTGACTGCGTGGTAGGTTCTCATTCTACTCCTTGATCTCTTTCACTGGACGTAGCCTGCTTTCATGGGTGAAATAGTCAAGAGTTTCAAATTCACTTTTTCCATCCTGGTCCACAGACGCAGGACACTCTGGCTCCCATGTGTCCCTGGCCTTTTCTCTGTGGAAGTCAATAGGCATCAGTAAGAAGTCTGGTAGAGCCCCAGTCTCGGTGCTACAAGTCTCTGTATTAATGAATTGAGCTATTTTTATGTATTTGTTATTCTCCCTCTCCCTCTCTCTCCTCTTCTCTCTCCCTCTCTCTCTTGTATGTGTGTGTGTGTGTGTGTGTGTGTGTGTGTGTGTGTGTGAGGGGGCGGTGTCAGAAAACAGTTTGGGGAAGTCGGTTCTCTCTTCCCATAAGACAATTTAGATTAAATACGAAGGCTGACTGCAAACTATAGCACTTACAAGGCATAAGAATGATGACATCAAGTGCAGGGCCTAAATACAGGAAGAAGAGAGTCTTTGGCTTCCTGTAGACACAATAGGGCACGACAGCTGGTTGTGTCTGCGCGGTCACCCGAACAGCTATTGGCTGAGTATCTACTATAGGCTGGGTACTCATAAGCCCTCAGCAAGGCTTCTTACCTTCACAGAGAGCTCATTCCACGAGCTGAAACATACAGTAAACACACAGACAAATGCTGCATACGTGTCCGGTCGGGAGAGGGATGGTAAAATACTAAGTATAAAATACAGTAAGAAGACAAGGAGAAACTGTATATGTCCAGACTCAAAGAGCAGATGTTTTAGGTTGTTTTGTTTGTTTGTTTGTTTGTTTGTTTGAGACAAGTTTTCTCTGCCTAGCCCTGGCTGTCCTGGAACTCACTCTATAGACCAGGCTGGCCCTGAACTCAAAAATCTGCCTGTCTCTGCCTCCCAAGTGCTGGGATTAAAGGTGTGTGCCACCACTGCCTGGCAAGGTAGATGTTTTAAACTGGGATCCACAGAGATCTCCCAAAAGTTCAGTGGGTAAATTCCAGAATATATGAACCCCAATAGAAAACAATTCTTCAGACTCTTTTTTAAATTTATTTATTTTTATTTTAGATGCATTGGTGTTTTGCCTATATCTATGTTTGTTTGAGGGTGTTGGATCCCTTGAACCTGAGTTACAGATAGTTGTGAGCTGTTGAACTGACCCTGGGTCCTCTGGAAAAGCTACCGGTGCTCTCAACCTCTGAACCATCGCTCCAGTGCCCTCAGCCCCAATTCATTAGACTCTTACCTAGAGTCTTCAGAAGTTTTGAATGTGGACAGCAAGCCGCGGCAGCAGCAGCAGCACGTGTGCCTGCAGTGTCCCTGTGACTGGAGACCTCAGGATGTGACTTATATAGCAATCATGGCAGATGCTAAAGGCACTGAGGAATCTTATTATTCAGTACATTAGGCCAGCACATATATTCCTTATCATAAACTGTTACGATTTGGGGGGTGACTTAGTATATTTCCTCCTTTTCCCCCAAACACATAAGCACCTTGATCAACGAAGCAGGTTGTTCTTAGACTCTACCAAACTGCTAAGAAAAGCAATGGTAGAGCTTCCTGCAGGCTGTCTGTGCCTCATCTTAGAAAATGCAAAACATGAGTTCTCTTGGCATGGCGTGTAGTATAATGAATCATTTGCTAATGGTTCCAAGAGCATCCTCAAGGAAAACTGGTATGCCATTATCACTGAAAGTGTCGTTATAAAGAACACCACCGCTAGTAACTGGGTCCCTGCTGCCTTATGCCTATGGGTCAGCTATGTGGCTACTGACCCTCATCAAAAGACAGAAATTGGCTTGGTACTGTCACAAAGATGGTGTCTGACCTCCTTGAAGTTGTCAGGGTCTTTCCAGAGTTCAGGAGGCCACACTCTCAGGACCACTGTGGTTGAGCTGAGTGCCAAGGATAGAAATTCCCCTAGTCACTTAAGTGACTAAGGGAGTGCCACCACACAAGAGCATTGTTTTGGTGGTTGGGGTAGTGCCATGTCCAACTCAGAAATGGACGATTCAGTCATGCTTTTTTAGGAAGATAATTTTAAATCTTAGGCTTTTTTTTTTAATGGTCCAAATGAAGCACTGTAAGTGTATGGGGGCCTTTAAAAGTAGCTGCATAGGATAAGACCATGAGAAAGCATCCAGTGAGTCTAAGCCACAAATCCCACACAGCACAACACTCCCCTCACATCAAATCCAGCCCTGTTTCATCCTAGAGTAGAGAGAACCAAGGGAGTAGGGCTAGTGACAGGGTCAAAAACAAAGTCTCTAAGCCACTGGTTTTCAACTTGTGCTTCACCTCAGATATTGTGCACATCAGATATTTACATTACAGTTCATAACAGTAACAAAATTACAGTTATGAAGTAGCAATGAAATAAATTTATGGTTGGGGGTCACCACAATATGAGGGACTGTACTAAAGAGTGGCAGCATTAGGAAGGTTGAGAAGCACTGCTTAAGAAGACTTGGGACAGGAAACTGTAAAGGTGAAAGACTAATAGTTCACAAATGTCTCCTCCAACTGAGAAACAGCCCAAGAAAGTTTAAGGAAGTTTAAGGAGAAAGATGGTAGCTGAGGCTGTAGGAAATGCTTGCCAGGCACATACAAATCTCTGCTTTAGATCTCTGGAACCGAGAAAAGAAAAGAAGGGGACAAAGAAGAAAGGGGAGGAAGTGGAGGAGGAGGAGACAAGAACAGAGAAGCAGTTAATGAATGAGCAAGCAAACCAGGGATGTATTACAATAATTATATCTAAGGGTGACTATACTCAGTATTTTTCCCCTGGGAATTTTTATTTGCTTTTTACTATACACTATGGAAAATCTTAAATGGTCAGTCACAGACTATGTTGGTGAAGTTCCATTGCAGACAATTCTTAGTTAGCCATGAAAAGGGAAACTCCCACTTAATTCAAAGTGATGACTGTATTTGCTTTCTACATTTGTTCATTCATCTGATCCTAGGTCTTTTAAAGACCTTTTGAGTCTCAACTGTGGCCTTAAAAATATCCACAAACATGCTGTTTATATTCTAGATAACCAGAAGTTGAAAGTGTGACTTTTGTGGTTTGTTTTGGATCTTCAGCCCAAAACTATCCGACTATTGGATGTGAAAGAAAGATAAAGGAATGTGGACAACTTCAGCTGGAAAGACATCATCAACATTCTATGATGCTAAGACAGTGTCTGTGGCTTTCAGAAACTTGTGGGTACCCAAAGGGGCCATAAATAACTTTTATGGCATTCAAGAACACACTTGATTCCCCAGAAATTCCAGCCATTCTTACACTCAGTAAATTTCCTGCTGGGAGAGTGAATCTGTCTGAGCTTGCTTGTTCTGGTTAGTCCTCTCTCCAGGAAACACTACCCTGTGCTGGGGCTTGTCCTACCCTGGGAACTGCTCTTAACCAGTGAAATGATGGGAAGCCAAAGATGTGTCTCTTTGTACTTTGTAATTGAACTGCCATAGTCATTTGGATCTCTGCTCTAAAGTGTGCAAGCACCTTTGCCCTTGCCCTTCTGGTATGAGAGAAAGAGAGAGAGAGAAAGAGAGAGAGAGAGAGAGAGAGAGAGAGAGAGAGAGGGCGCAGTCAAGGGTTAAAGTGTGCTGCTTCTCTGCAAGTGTGCGTATGTGTGTGCACGCCTGTGAGAGGTGTGTGTGTGTGTGTGTGTGTATCAGGTGTCTTCTATCACTCTTCTTCCTTGTTTTTTGAGACAGGATCTCTCTCCTAACCTGGAGCTTTCTGTTTTCACTGGACTGACTAGACAGTGAGCCTCTGGAATCTAACTGTCTCTGCCCACTCCCAAGCAGTGCTGGACTTATAGACATGTGACATAGCATCTAGCTTTTCACATGAGTGCTAGGGGATGCAAACCCAGGTCCTTGCCCTTTACCACCGAGCCATCTCCCCAGTCCCTTAAAATGTATTTTCACTGTTTTTGTTGTTGTTATTGTTGTTTTGTTTTGTTTTGTTTTAAAGGAAAGTTCTCCTTCCAGTGGTAGAGTCCATGGGATCCAGGGGCATTCCATTCATGAAATTATTCTGTGACCCCTGATAAGTTTGGCTCGCGGCGGCGCGTCCATAGACACCAGATACAAGCAGCTCTGTGTTTTTGGAAGTTTAATTAGGAGGGGGGGGGAGTGAGGACCGC